>NC_138146.1:12914511-13092011 GCF_964199315.1 Orbicella franksi
CAAACTGAAACAGTTTTTATTTTTAACCTTTGTTAGCAGTAGATTTTTAGTCCTAGTTCTAGTTTTAAACCTTAGTTATTGTATCACGCTTTTAGCTTTTATTCCTTTTGTATTTTAGACATTTAATGTACATTTTAGATTTTTATTTTTTAGAGGACCCTCCTGAAAACCACCTCTAGGTGATTGGAGGCCTCCTCTTAAAATATTAGTTTATTATCATCATCATCATCATCATCATCATCATCATCATCATTATTATTATTATTCGAGTGAAGCAAATGTTTCTTGTTAAGTTGAGAGGCTGTTTTGGCGGCTCTTGAACGGTCATAAGACGTAATTTTGTTTTCGAATTAGAAAGCCGGCAAATTCAATAAACAAGCATGGCCCGAGTGCCATATAAACCACTTACTAGTTTGATCGAGTCCTACTCAGTGGGGAATATTGACCCTCTGTCGTTTTTGTACGGACCACGACGCGCTCGGTCCGTACTGGCACGACCTCGAGCTCATATTCTCCAGTATGGCCTTCGCGCTCAGTTATATAGTAAGAGATTATTGTTTCGTTTGAAAATCAGTTTTGAACTATGGGGTAATGTCGCGAGAAGTTGTTAATTTATTGATTAGGGAAAGTTCGTTACTTTCACAGAAAAACAAAAATAAGCAGAAAATGAACTTGTACAGGACATCATTCTGGTTTTCGTATCATGGCATCAATTTCCTCAGAAAGTAATTGTATTAATTCACAAAGGAAAAAGTCATTATCAAACGCCCAAGAAAATGACGAAACCACAAGCTGACAAGTGCTGGCCGGGGAAACACCATCCTCGGAAACCCAGGGGCCGTTATAATTAGTCGGGACATCCCTACTAACTGCCCCTGGGTCTCCGAGGATGGAGAAACACGAGGCCGCTATCAGCACAGGCTGCTTCGGATTTTGATGGCTGAAACTCTGGAAGAAACACCGAATAAACGGAAAAATATAATCAACTATAGACAGTCTATGTCAGAAGAATCTGCATGATATCGAACGCTTCCTCAGAAACTACCAGGGCAACACGGCTATTCATGTCCTTGAAGTAAGCGAACGTACAAGACTTGGAAGAGAACGAAATTATAGCGGCCCTGCTTGACTGACGAGTTTAACAACACCGTGACTTCAAATCATGTTACTGAAGAAGCTAAACAAACTTAACATGATTGAAAAAGCAATGAGCAACTTTCAAAACGACACCTGCAAAACTTCAAGCAGGGGCACCCAACGACCGTTTTCTCTCGAATGCTGTTAGACGCTGTTTTAGGCTATCGGGAGTACTTTTAAAGCTCTGTAGCTTAATTTTAGGTTGCACTAAAAAATTTTTATCTGTTCGGATATTCTAGGGGAACTTGAGTATTCTCGAATTTATTAGGGCTTTTCTGTCCATTTCCCGAAAACCCTAGGTCTTATCGCCTTTCCGAAAATGATAGCTGACCTTTTTTCGGTACCTAAAACGACATTTTCAACAGTCCCAAAACAACAGACATTAAATTTCTCATATCACGAAAGTTCGAGGTGCCAATTCTCTCGAGAAAATCAGAGGGGATTAAAGGCCTTCCGAACAGATAGTTTATCGAAACGATCCGTTGGGTGCCCCTGTTCAAGGACGTGTTCAAGACGTCATATTAATCATATCAAAAAGAGCTTAAATTCAATCAAAGTGGATCACGAGAGAAAAAAGAAAAAAGAAAGATAAAACAAACACGAAGCTAGCAAGCCTGTCAGAGGAAAAGGACAAGTTCTGCACCAGAATCGAAGAGTTAGACATGTTAAAGCATAGTTACAAAATCGTATATATTACTTATATTACTCGGACGATTTTAAGTTCGGAAAATAAAAACGTCCGAAATTTTAAGCGTGCGAAATATTTGCAAAACAGTGTAAAACTTCTAAGTAGCCCTAAAGCTCTTAGTTTCTTTCTATAGAGCGAACTCTAGTCGATAGAACTTGTGTTATGCTCTTGTCGCTGTATCTGTTGGTATATCTTCAGCAACTTGGGGTCCGAAATTTTTGCCCGAAACGTATTCGAAATGCGATAAGAAGTGTCCGAAAATTGAACATCTGAGATAAAACGTTTTAAATTTTTCGCTTACTATACTGCAGAAATTAGGACTGGATTGCTGCAGATTACAGCATTTTATGAAGAAAATAGGTTGGCCACAAAACGTCGTGATTGTGTTGCTCCAAGGCCTCGTCCACACCACGTGGGATAAATTTGAAAACAGGGCTTTCACTCTGAAAACGCATCATATGTCAATTCTGTGCACACTACGCCGGAGTAGACTGCTGATCAGGCGGTTTAGGGGAGCAGACCGCGAGACGTGTCACACGAGCGCGAAGTTCGCGCTCGTGTATCACGTTTCGCTCTCTGCCCCGCTAATCCGCCTGTTGTGCAGCTGGGCTACGTCGGAGAAAATTAAAAACGCAACAATCACCGTTCATCGTCGAAAAGCTCCATTTTCAAAATGTTTTCTGTCCACACTAAAACGCAAAGCCGGTATTTAAACATTCCTTCGGTTGGAATTGCGATTTCGAAAAGGTCCGTTTCTGCCGTTTTCGTGTCGGATCAGAGTGTACGGTTGGCTTAACCCAGCTTAACCGGAGAAATAAAGTTGCGTTTTCAAATTTCTCCTGCGTAGTGTGGACGAGACCTAAGATCTGTAAGAAGAGCACGAACTGTTTAACAAATCGAATTGATATTTAAAAGAATCAAGTCGGACACATAACAGCTACGGATCAAATTGCTTTCGGTAAGTAGGTTTACTTTCCACATGAAATTTATGAGGCTGGAAGAGGCTGCAGGAAGGTTGAAAAAGTCCTGTCCGATGAAGTCTGGAAACCAGTTTGCAAGTTTCAAGATGGCGGCTGTTTCTCTATTGGTTGGTCGCACTTCCAGATATTTTTCACCCACGGTCAGGGCATTTTGTTCAAAGGTTAGTACTTCGAAAAGAATTTAAAAGTTTGAATGTCAATTTTTTCAGCTTATTTTTTTCTATTTACCTTATTTTAGGCCGTCATAGATCGTGGAGTTGTTCTCGGTGTGTATGAGGTAGACAGCCGTAATGACACGGACAAATGCGAAGTAGAGAATTTCTTTACCGATGCAGCTAAAAATTTCAACTTAAGAACTTCAGGAAGGCTCAAAGAAATGATCAAACTGTAAGAAACTAACGCATGCTATTGACTATAGATATTATTCTGATTCATTCATTCATAATTTTTTTCTTTATCTGGGTGGTTCATGTTTCAATGTGTAGCGTGACTGGCATGGATGTGTTGTGTGACAGCCCTGCAAACTGATCTTTGCGTTACATATCGAAAGTTAAAGCCTCCCATTTGCCAAAAAGTTCATCTTGTGTCACTTGTTCTAAACTTAAAGCATGTACGCATTAATCCCATCACCACTTTGAAGGTAACTGTTAGTACGAACTTGACTTTCATGGGATTGTGCCTCAGAGCAGAGAATTTTGTAGTGGTTTTCAATCTGGTAGAAATATTATGTGGTGATCTTGTATGCTTATATAGGCACACACGAGGCTGTCCCAACCCTCCCTGTTCTACAGTACACTTTGGCCATATAATTCCTCAGCAGTAACACCCGTAGTTTGGGTTGTATTGTTTTCAGTGCTTCCAGTTTCTGTAACACCCCATGGGGGTTACTCGACAAAGTTTTATATGGAGAGGCTCTAGTGCAAGGTCCAATACCTTACCCTTTTGTATACCATTTTGACCAAAAATGTACCCCTTTCATATACCTTTAATTCAAAAAGGTACCTCTTTCACATGCTTGAAATCATGACTGGCCCGTATTTATAAATAAATTGGCGAGAAAGAAAATGTTGTCTTAAGTGCTTAATAAATTAAACGATACAGCCATAAAGTGCATCGGTTCAAAAAAAATACCTCTTTTGGACAGAGCCTCCCTATATAGGCAGGGCAGGAGAAAAACGCAGGTCTGATTGCCCGGGGCAAGTAACTTTTGCTCCTGGGCAAGTCAAAATGGAAGTTTGGTGGTCTGGTGGGCAAGTGCAATTAGCCTTAGTAGCATGGATTAATTGAAATACATCCATTTGTGTTACAGTCCAGTATCTTTCACCCAGTTTAGTACCAGTAAGCGCATTTTGTTACAGTCTATCACTGATTATAGACAGTACCTAGTAAATGATGTACCTAATTGATAAGGCATGAACACCGCACACCTACTGGGCAAGACATTTTTTAGTGGGGGCAACTGAAATTTTACGCTAACTGCAGAAATTCTTGCATGCTCATTGGCTAGTTTTCATTGTCAATAAGCGGACAGACATATGAATTTATAATTTATGCAATGCGTCAAGGAGCAAGAGCGGGTAATTTGACAATTTGTTGTCGTAAAAAACAAATTGACGTCAGTTTTTCATGCGTCTGTCCTGTTATTGACAATGAATTTCATCATAACATTGTAGTCTGTGGATATAGTCAAACATTGTAGTCAAAGTAGTCTGTGGATGCACTCAGCTATCGCCTCATGGATCCACAGCTACTTTGACAATGTTACGACGAAATTCATGATCAATAACAGGAGAGATGCATGAAAAACTGATCTCAATTAGTTAAACTGAAATGTACTGGCCCACTGAGCAAATGGATGTCAGAATTTTTTTTCCTGCCCTGTTTTAGACCAGTATAGGGAGTACCTCCCCACCCCCCCCCCCCCCAAGGTAACAGAAGGATTTTAATGGAGAGGGGTCGTTTGTTACCCATAACCTTGAAGACCAGGTATTCGTATTTCACATGGCTAATTTTTGTAATAATTTTTCTCAAATTCACCCAAGTGGATAGAGAGAATCATAAAGGCAAAATGCAGACAACTGAATAATTAAAAATTGAACTATTGAATTCTTTTTTTAAAAAAAAAAAATGGGTGTAAAGTTTGCTCTAAAGCTTAAAATATCACATTTCAGTAAATAATCTGGTAGAGATGCATGTATATGTAGTTCGTAATATTCATTGCTACCAAAAGTTTTGATGGACGTTTGTTTAGTTGTATAAGGTTAATCCCATTAAAAAGTTTTGTGGAAGTTGCTGTGGAACATGTGAGGTAAAGTTGTTTTGTATGATGAAAAATGGCAACTCTCTTGGGAAGTGTAAGAAAGTGTGATGTTTGCTTAATGTGTCTTTTGAATGTAATCTTTTTGTATCAGGTCTGGATTTGAGGGAAAGACTGGCAAATCAAAAACATACTTCGGTATTGATAAGGTTTGTACTGTTAAGAGCTTTTTACTACTGACTACACTTTGTAAATTTTTATCAAAATGCTAAAATACAGGTGGAAGGTTGTAGATTTGACTCTTGCTAGGTTTGCTCTGCCTTTTTACCAAGAAACCTGTGTCACTGATTAAGTAACAATTGAAGGGTTTCGTGCAAAAAGGGCATATGTAGCATTTTGGGCGGATTTTTATTTTTTGCAGGATCAAGCTAATTTTTGGCAGAGTGACCTGTTTTGACATGAAAAGCATCATTGCGTAGTTGTTTTTGTTGATTTGCACTTCGTTTTCGGGAAATAACGTATGCAAAAAACTCAGTTTTCCAAGGGTATCTTTTGGAGATCTTTTGTTGAGCAAAAAACAAAAGAAACCTTTGTTTTGCTAAATGATGAAGTCACCGAAGTGTAGTATTTGCCGCTAGTTTTATTATTCATATAATTATGCAATTCTCTTACTGTTGCTTCGTTAGCGCAAGTGAATATAGGCGCTGAACGGGCTGGATTTGAGTTTGTTTTGTCATGACACCGGTTCGATACGAGGTCGGTCAACATATTTTTTTTCTGGTCTATTTCTCTACTTCTTTCAAAAATCAAAACATCTATTTAAAAAAAAACCGTGCTGTCGAAGCTGTTGAAAGTAACCGGTTAAGTTTGCGCCCTTGTCAAAATCCACCTTGGAAGGATTCGCTCCAAAAGATGCCACTCGGAAAACTGATTTTTTTTTGCATACGTTATTTCTCGAAAATGAAGTGCAAATCAAGAAAAACAATTACACAATGATGCTTTTCATGTCAAAACAAGTCAGTCTGCCAAAAATTAGCTCAATCCTGCAAAAAATAAAAATTGGCCCAAAATGCTACATACACCCTTTTTGCACGAAACCCTTCAATTAGACCTGTAGCCCACAAGGGCTACAGGTCAATAGCCCATGAGGCGAAGCCAAATGGGCTATTGACCTGTTGCCCTTGATGGTGTTGGGTCTAATTTTTTTAGTATCACCCAACTAGTGGGACAGAAAAGGCAATAATAAAGTTAGCAAATGTAAGTTGAAGAAATATTTATTTGGAAATTAAGCAAAAGGAAGCGTCACGCTCGATTGGGCCAATTTCGCTATTTGAGGGCTATTTCTAATAGTCCTCTAGTAGCGGAGGCAATAAAAATGTAGGATTTGCATTAGTCCACTAGTTGGGTGATACTAATAAAAGTTGTCACTGAGTTGATACTTTTTCTACCCTAGGATTATGCATGTGTTGTTGTTGTTGGTCTTGGCAAGAAAGACATTGAATCAAACACTGAGACAAGTGAAGAAAGTCAATGTAGTGGCAACTGTAGGCAAGCATCAGGAGGTGAAGTTTAGTCTTCTTTATAACGAAGAGTTACATCAAGACAGCAATGGTGGTTATTTAGTTGTAGAGTGAATTCAAAATGAAATCCTGAACTGGTACAGGGCAGGAACTTGGAAAGATATACACAATCAATGATTGATTCAGGTCGCGAACAGAAACACAATAAGCTGTTTCATATTTTGTTGTCTTATTATATCTAGGTATATTGATGAAATACCAGGATTTTTCTTGTTCTTAAAAATTGATTTCTTCGTCATGTGATGTTAGATATTATCGTTTTACAAGTGAGGATACCAGCTGATGTCTTGGTTATGGACATGTCAACCAATGGTATCAGTCAGAGCATTTCATTCAAGCATGAGGTCATGCAGTTGTTGGTCTCATTAAAATTTTTTAACACAGAAAATAACTGCCTTCTCTTGAGAAGCAATAATTAGGCATTTTGTAAAATGGCTGTCAATATATTAATAATATTGATTTATATACTGATTTCATTTACAGTCCTGTCCTCAAGTAATTGCGATAACTTAAATTTGCATGTTTCATCCATAGTGTATGTTATAATAAACGGAAGATTACATTACCTCTGGGGGATATGAATTTTATCTTCCCATGTTCATGATATCTCTCATCCACTACACTCACTTGTGAGAGCATCGGCACTTGAAGATAAAATTTTCGCACCCCTGCATGGTCGTGTATATGTAATATCTACAGGTGTATGAACAAGATTAAACTGATTACACAGTGTTTTTTTTTTCATTGTAGTTAGCCTGTGTTTCCTCTGAAAAGGTTATTTCTTGTATATTTAACAAATTCAAGATCTGATTCCTGTTCTGGTTCTAATGTTCTTGTTTCAAATCCACTCTAAATAGTAATCAGGGTTATATATATATATTTTTTTTTCTGTTGTATCAAATGACGATATAATTCTATTGGCTGTATTGTGACTGGCTAGGAAGTAAACTTTATTTCTAAAATTGAAACTTGGTATGAAATTTCTTTCTGAAGTATATGTCCGAACTGTCAGGCTGATGTTTCTTTTCAGTTGGTGTCAAGGTTCTAAGGGATTGTGGAGTTCAGACAGTTGAAGTAGACACATTTTCAGATCCTCAAGGTAAAGAGTTGCAACTTTTGAACACAAAATAACTCAATCTATCA
Source organism: Orbicella franksi (assembly GCF_964199315.1). Lineage (NCBI taxonomy): Eukaryota > Metazoa > Cnidaria > Anthozoa > Scleractinia > Merulinidae > Orbicella > Orbicella franksi. The sequence continues at coordinate 12,922,297 of NC_138146.1, forward strand.
TGATCTTTTACTTTTTTTCACTTAACCATTTTTAGCCTTTAGTTTGTTACATGTACCAGTTGTGTAGTATTTTTAATCTTAGTTCTAGTTTTAAACCTTACGTGCAGTTGTAGTTTTAAGTTTTAAGCTTTTATTATTTCTGTATTTTAGACATTTAATGTATATTTTAGAACGCTCCTGAAAACCACCTCTAGCTGATTGGAGACCTCCTCTTAAAATATTAAATTTATTATTTATTATTTATATTATTATTTATTATTATATCTCTTCCCTCTGCCATGGTGAAACTTTGAAAGAGGGTTGGGGGGCAGTAAATGTACATCGCAACTTTACAGGGTGAAGGTTACTCACTGGGGGTAGGTGGGGCCATATGTAAGTGACTTGTTGGGAGAGAGAAGAGACACAGTATGCTAACATTAGATCATAACAAGAGTGTGCCACCAGACCATGACTGTGGTAAAAAACCAAACAAAGATAACTTTTGCCCCATTTTATTTTTTATTTTTTAACTCATTTTTGCCACATAAGTGATCTTATCATATGACCCGTACGGCCCCGTGTGCTATTTCCTTGGAAAGCCATAAGATCAAAGGTCCTGTTCCGTATGAAGGCTGTGCACTTCAAAGTGATAGGGCTGGAAAAACGCGTATGGCCCCTCTAGAAATGCGTACAGCCCTACTAGAGATGCGTTTGGCACAATCTATGTGAGTTAATGATGTGAATGCAAAATTCTTTTTTCTTCAATGTGAGTACATAATGAAAGTGAACATTCTAACAGTGAATTTTACCATCATGGCAAACTGTCCTATGCAGAACTTCTTCAGTTGCCAACTTACTCCAAAAGCACGGAAAGAAAGTCAACACTCTTTTGTTTTTGACTTTTTATTTTGAAAAAGCTCACATACAATACATAATTACAATAAACTAGTCACAATACAATACTTACAATAAATTTACCTGTGATACGTCAATTACAGTAAACTACTTACTATACAATACTTACGATGAACTTACCTACAATATGTTTTTTTTAACATTTAACATTTTTAACACTCCTTACAACTGCAGAAGTTCACAACTTTATCAGAAGCCAACAGCAAGCAAACACTGTTAAGAAAAAAATGAACTTTTGGACTGAACAACTAAACAGTCTTGAGAAGAAACTTCTTTCAGTAAAAAGCATCAAAGAATTTATCATACATGTGGGTCAAAAGCAAGAAAACACCGTGAAGAAAACAAAGTACGAAATGAATGTTTTCTTCAAGGAGAAGTTGTTTTCTTCTGGGAGAAGTTGGAGATGCCAGAAAAATCACAAACATACCTTATGTACATCAGGATCAAGTGTTCTTTGAGTCCAAACACAAGTTCATTCAGGTTGGCACACAATTCATACAGATAATACACTGTAAAACTTGGTTGTTCCTGTTGGTGTAATTACTACACAGCAAGGTCAGCAAACCCATGCAGTTGTAGCTGGAGCCTGAGCCAACGTTGGTGTAATTAATATTCAGTCACTGGTTCTCCCTTGTTTAAGATGATCTGAGAGTTTGACAAATAGCTTGAAATGACGTAGACATTTTATTGAGTCTTCAGATGAAGAAGATTAGTAAACAATCTCAGTGAAGCGTGGAGTGAACTTTAGTTGCTCGCTAAGTTTTTGATGGTTTTGACATATTTTTGACAGCTTTATATCAACTTTCTGTTGGCTTTTTAGACATTACAGCTTTATGGCTATTGAATGATTTTTCTGACTCTCAGTAACTTGTCCAATTCATACTTTCACAACCCATGTTAATATTTGAAAGAATAATATTTTAAGAAATTTGGGTACTTTTAATTTAGAGAAAAACAGAAATGAGAAACTCAGTCATGTTTTTCAAATCAATGAATTGTGAGTTTCTTGCCGGATTCCTAAGCGAATGAATAAATAAGAAGCTTTTTAGTGTGGATTTTTTTTTGTAGATGTCCTGCGTGCAGCCGCCTGATGTTATGTAGTCGCTTTCTATTTAGGTTCAAACAGAATTTTCAAAATTTTCACCACTATATGGTCATAATATATGATAGAATGCTTATTTACTGAGTTAGGTCGGGCCAGATGGGAAACTATTTGACTCTCGGTCAGGACGTACTGACCTCGAGCCAAATATTTTCCTGTCCAGCCCTCCCACTCACCCAGGGGGGTACCCGGGGAATTTCTGGGTGGGGATGTGCCGCTGGGACCCTGGAACCCTTGGTCTAAACCAGAGCTAGTTCAGCTGAATTTTGCTACCCTATATTAGAGTGAACTCCCCAAATCCCCCCATCTATCAACACTGTAAAGGCTTATTTGTGTAAATTTAAACTTACCAGTTTGACTTTTTTTATTTTTGAGTGGCAATTCCTGGTTTCCTTAGTCTAGATAAAATCCTCAACCAACTGGTCAGTTTCATGAAAAATGATGCCCTATTCTAGACCCAAATGCTCTGATTTATATACACGATTCTAGAGTAAACTGCTTGAAAACCATACCCTTCACAGCAGCACATACCTATATAGCCCATATATGACAGTACCCCCCTCCCCACCCCGGCCCACTCAGTCAATACTTACTTACTTATTCCTCTTCATTCCTAATGGAACATAGGTCCTCAACTAGAGCGCGCCACCTAACCCTATTTTGTGCAGTGCACTTTGCCACATTCCACGCGAGATGTTTCCTCTCCAACTCTGCCATTCTTGTATGTCGCCAGGTGTGCTGGGGTCTCCCTCTCTTTCGCTTCCCCTGTGGGTTCCACTCCAGTGCCCTCTTGACTACATGTCCATCTGGTCTCCTCAACGTGTGGCCGATCCAGCCCCAAGCTCTTTGTCTTATCTCTTGCTCTATCGGTCGCTGCCCTGTTTGTCTCCAAAGCTCCTTGTTGCTGATTTTTCTAGGCCACCAAATCCACAAGATGTTCCTCAGGCTCTTATTGATGAACACTTGCAACTTCTGCTCCAATCCCTTAGTTAGCCTCCAAGTTTCAGAACCATACAAGAGCACTGCCTTCACATTTGACCCAAAGACTCTCAGCTTGGTCTTGGTTGTTAGTGCTGTGGATCGCCATATTGGTCCCAGCATCGCAAATACCTGTCTAGCCTTTCCAATTCGTGCCTGAATGTCCTCATCAGTGCTTCCCTTCTTGCTTACAATGCTCCCAAGGTATGTGAACTCATCCACTTCCTCAATCCGCCCCCCTGCAACCAACACACCATCGCCATGTTTGGTACCAATACGCATCAACTTTGTCTTGGTGGCATTGATCTTCAGGCATACCTTCGCACCTTACACCTCCAAGGCCCGTGTCTTATCCCTCATATCTTGAATTCTGTGCAATAGTAGGGCCAGATCTTCGGCAAAGTCAAGATCTTCTAAGGATGTTGTAAAGGTCCACTGAATACCTCTCTTCCTGTCAAAGGCTGTCGTTGTCACCCAGTCGAAGGCGACCAGAAACAGCAGGGGAGATAGCAGGCAGCCTTGTCTTACACCGGTCCTCATATTCAATGGTTGGGTCCTCTGTCCATTGTGTACCACTTGTGCAGAAAAACCTTCATAGAGAGCTCTGATGATGGTGACCACCTTGTCAGGCATCCCGTAGTGCCACAACAACCTCCACAAAACCTCTCTGCTGATACTATCAAAGGCCTTTTCGAAATCTATAAAGTTGATATACAAGGAGGACTGCCACTCGATGCTCTGTTCCACAATAATTTGCAGTGTTGCTATTTGATGCGTACAGCTTCGATCAGCTCGGAAACCCGTCTGTTCCTCTCTTAAATTTTCATCCAGCGCGATCTTGATGTGCTCCAGGATCACTCTGCAAAACACCTTACTTGCCATGTTCAGCAACATGATGCCATGCCAGTTTTTACAGTAGCTCAGATCACCTTTCTTGGGCAGCTTGATTATCAGACCCTTCTTCCACTCCTCTGGTATCTTTTCCTCCCTCCACATCCTGTTCCAGAGGTCCAAAAGAACCTCCTCTGATGTGTCCCCTCCCACCTTAATTGCCTCTGGCGGTATATTGTCACATCCTGCAGCCTTACCATTTTTTAACTTCTTTATAGCATTCTTGATTTCAATACGTGTGATACGACCTGTCCTGATGTTAAGCTCGTTATTTGGCTCCACCTCTGGGGGGTTGAGCGGCTCTTCATGGTTAAGCACTGTTTGAAAGTGCTCCCTCCAGTGTTGCATCTCCTCCTCTGCTGACCTGAGCAACATGCCTGCCTCGTTTCTCACTGGCTTACATGTATTCTGGAACCTCCCACTTAACTTTCTGGTGATTTCGTACAAGGTCCTTGCATCACCTCTCTTTCCAGCCTCCTCAGCTCTTTCAGCTTCTGATTCCACATACACCCTCCTGTCTCTCCTGCACCTCCTCTTCACCTCCCTATTAAGCTCTTGGTACCTTTTGTTTGCATCTCTCTTCTGCATTCTCGTTCTGGCCATGTTCATGGTGTTTTTTGCCACTTTTCGCTGCTCGATTACCTCCCAAGTCTCCTTGCTGATCCACACCTTCCTGTTTGCCTTTGCCCTACCCAGCACCTGCTCGCACGTCTCACATAACCTTGTTCAATAAGCCTCCATTCATCATCCACTGGCACCTCCTCCTCCTCCATCAACTGCTGCAGATCCTCAAATCTGTTGTGCAGCGCTAGCTTGAATGCGTTCCTAACCTCCAAGTCTTTCAGTTTGCTGACCTCGAAACACACTCGGCCACTTTCCCCTTTTCTCACTTTGGCAATCTTTAACCTGACTTTTGCCATCAACAGATGGTGGTCTGACCCAACGTCTGCCCCACGCAACATGCGAACGTTTGGCAGTGAACTCCTCCATCTCCTGCTAAAAGCCAGGTGGTCGATCTGGTTCACAATAACACCGTCAGGAGACCTCCATGTCCTCTTGTGACACTCCTTATGGGGGAACAGCATTCCACCGATTACCAGCTCATTTGCCTAACAGAAGTCCACCCACCTCTCACCATTTTCATTCATCTCAGCTCTTGCCCCATGTTTACCCATCACCTCCTCTCTGCCTGTATTGTCCATCCCCACCTTAGCATTCATATCTCCCATGACGATCTTCACATCTCTGCATGGCACCTGCTCCAAAACCATCTGTAGCTGGTCATAGAAATCGTCCTTCACCTCCTCTGCTGCCTCATTTGTTGGGGCATAGCATTGCAATATGGTGACCTGTTGCCACCTTGAGTTGAACCTGGCTCTGATTATCCTCTCGGACACCGGTTGCCATTCCAGCAGGCATTGTGCAGTTTCTTTAGACAGAATGAAGCCAACTCCTCTCTCATGATTTTCACCTTCATCCATTCCTGAGTACAGCACAGTTTCTCCTGTAGCTATCCTCAACTTCCCACAAGAGCTCCATCTCATTCCACTTACTCCCAGAATACTAATACCATATCTTTGCATCTCTTTGATCACCTGAGCACACTTACCAGTCTCAAACAATGTCCTTACATTCCATTGCCCGATCTTCACACACGCTTTTGGCGACAGCAATTTCATCGGTGGTTTATGTGTCATTCTCTGCTTCGCACGTTGCTCCAACCGGGTGTTAGCATCTTGTACCCCTGCTTCCCGATAGGGCACAGTGGTAATTCTAGTTTCAGTTTCTGTAATATGTTTCTTTTTCCAGGAGCGGGTTATCAGCCCGCCGCCCAACCCCCAACCTGGAGGACCAGGGGCTGTCAATAAGTACATGTATATTCCTTTCCAACACATGTACTGTAAATGCCTAAATATAATTAGGCCCCCTTGGCCCCACATTTTAAAGCTCTCATTTAGAACTTGCAGTTGTAATCACCTCCTGTATAGTTACATAGTACATTTAGCCACTCTTCAACTCTATGGTATAGTGTCTCTTTGGTATAGTCTTTTTTAAAAACTAAATGAAATTGATGTCAGTAAACTACTGTAAATAAAACCCCTATCAACCAACCACCTCTGTATATTAAGTGGCTACGGCCATGTTTTGGTCATCCTAATGAGGGTTTTCTATTTTCCTTTCCCCTATTAACTTAGGTGGCCTCCCAAATATAATGTAATACATACAGTTTGGCTTTGTTTGGAAAGGCAGTGACAAATGAGAGTCTGAAATAGAAAGTGACCACTGATAAAAATATTCAAACAAACGTTTTTATTGTCTAATTTGCATGCCTTAATTAGATAAAAGCCTGTTTGTACTTGAATAAATTGAAGTTTGTAGAAGGCTCATGCTAATTCCTCATGAACCCCTATTAAGCGGCACCTTCCATTTCCTCGGCTTGGATTGTCTAGTATTTTGTACGCTAATATTTTGACTAACATTATATGAGTATGTGTCAAAGTCAATGTGTACTAATTACAAATTAAAAGAAACTTGAAATTTATTTATTGACTGTTAGTGCTGTTAGGAACAAATTACTATAAGCATTGAATTTAACATAAAAGGTAAACTTATATGCTACAATCTTGCACTTCTTTTACAGCGGCAGCTGAAGGTGCTGGCCTTGCGCTGTTCAGCTATGACACCCTGAAATCTGACAAAAAATTACAAGTGGATCTTCGACTTCACGAGCATGTAAATGAAAGTAATTTACGGAGGTAAATTTATGCATCTGGTTAACTCAATTGTTATTTAATCTGTCTTCTCTAAGCACTGCGGACTTGAAACAATGCAATCTCATCCATACAAAATTCTATAGTTCTAACGAACCTAAATAGGGTGCAACTAAGGCCTTAAATCTGCACAGAGAGCCAAAGAGTGACCAAAAATGAACCAAACTGCCCGAGCCAAAGAAATTTAGGTTGAATTTTAGGTCACCAACCTCACCAGGTAGAGCCATAAAGCAACCAAATTTTTGTAAATCTTAAATTTGGTCGAATGAAGCAAAAATGAAGCAAAACTTATCTGGCTGTAATTTAGGGTGAAGGTCTCTCATGTACGTATCAGGTTAATGGCTTTCATTTAAATTTGCATCAAGCTTAGCAAATGTTAAGAAACAATGCTGTACCAGCTGAGTTCACTGCACTATGTGTTCTTGGTGAAAAAAAGTGCCTCTCTCTTACAGTGCTTTCCCTGTGATTGAATAACATCCTATCCAGGGGAGGGCTGATATATTCCTAGTCACTTAATGCCAGGGAAACCTGGATAAGGCGGCGGTACATGTATGTACCATTTTGACGTTCACACAGACTTAACCTAGTAAATCTACTGCCCAATAAACAATTAATCTATTTTTAGTAATTTGTTTACTTATTTTTGCAGTAATGAGGAGAAAACTCATTTACATACCTGGCATAAACTTTGGCAAGATGGGCTATTGTTATCTGGAGCACAAAATTTTGCCAGAGAGCTTATGGAAACTCCATCAAACCTTATGACACCAACAATTTTTGCTGAAACACTCACTCAAAGGCTCTCTGATATTGAAAATGTGCAAGTGTTTGCTAGGTACCGTGTACGACAATGTTCTACTTATAATATGTTGCTAAATGTTAAAATATAAGGTTTTTCCATGTGGTAATAGGACTATCATTTTCTACATTCCTGTTGCATCTGATTGATAACACGCTGATGGTATATCAGGCTGGATAAGTTAAATACTGATTCCTCTTTGTGCAAATTAGCTTCATAATAATTTATATAATAAATATAATTCAGGAGCACAGAGGACATAAAAAGCAAGTGATAATTGGAGGGTGTGATCTCATTTTCTTGTGAAATATATGCTTTGAATGTGCCTTCAAGCACTTTAATTACTTTGCTCTCCTACTATGATCATTTCTCCCATCTCTGGCCTTTTGCATGTACACGTTAATTTTTACTATCCACTATGACAGGTTATATTTTGTATGCACAAAGTATAATCTCCTTGTCTTCTGCTTTGTGTCTCTCTTCTTTTCTTAACACAAGAGACCAGAGTTGGGCTGAGCAGCAAAAGATGGGTGCTTTTCTTAGTGTTGGCAAGGGCTCAAGAGAACCAAGTGTATTCTTGGAAATGAAGTATTCTGGTGCGAAGGAAAGCAATTCACCACCTTTAATTTTTGTAGGAAAAGGTCAGTGTAAGCTCGATCAAGTGGCATGTGCCTTTGACATGTTAATAATGACTTCCAGTCTATAATTTGTACTAAGATAGTGCAGAGAGAGTATTGTCATCCACTCAACTGATGCCACTTATCAGCTTTTTATTAGTATATTTACAGACGTTATTAGTGGTAGTGATATTAGATGATTATTGACTGTATGGTATGGAGTGTTTGACAGATAGTTGACTGGTCATTGTGTTTAGTTTGTTGATATCTCATAGCTCTTCTTATCTTGCAGGTGTAACATTTGACAGGTATGTGATTCTAAAATTGACTTCACCTATTAATATAAACTGATTATCTTATTCTTTACCTACATTTACCTGTAGATTTTCCCAGATGCGTGATTTTACAGAGGAATATTTAGCTGTAGAATGTGAGCTGATTATGGGAGGCACCATGGCCATGTGTTCAGTGTGTTGGTGTGTCGATCCAGATCACGGGCCTGAAGCTTGCCTGGCTTCAGTCTGACCAGCACCCCATCCAAGAGTATATAATATTGCATTTCTAATTGCATGCAAGGTCTTTTGGCAACTGGACAAATGGTAGGGGTGACTTGCAATCAGGGCACTGTTATCCCATCCAACGAGGAGAACAATCTACTTTTACCCTGTTCGTGTCTCCTGCAAAAATGCAACGGTTGGTAAAAGTTTATTGAGAATCCTGTTCAACTTAAAAAGTTTGGAATTTGTGCTGTCCAAAATATAAAGAAAAATAGGGATAATCAAAATCGTTTTTTACCACAATTGCTACTATTCTCGCAATCTGATTGGCTAATTTGTTCTTGTCGATAAGAGTCCAGACAACGCTACTCGCGTCAATGTGTCACGCAATGCCTTTTCCACCTCGCGCTCTGAAAAAAACCATTTTCTTTGACGTTGATATTTTGGCAAAAAACAAGGCGAAATGTGGTTTAGCGTGGTCTACTCTTATCGACGATACGCGTCATCACTCAGCTGCGCCTCGTGAGTCCACAACATTTTGACCACTGTGATAACGCGTATCTTTGTCGATAAGAGTACAGACCATGCTAAACCACATTTCGATTTGTTAAATTTACGATAGCATCAATTGCTTGTTTGTATTTTTAGTGGCGGTATTAGCATCAAGCCAGCAGCTGGGATGGGACTGATGAAAGGTGACATGGGTGGAGCCGCTACAGTCAGCGCAGCTTTTGAAGCCATAGCAAGGCTTAAAGTGCCAATCAATGTCACGGCTCTTGTGCCACTGTGCGAGAATATGCCATCTGGAAGTGCTAACAAACCTGGAGATGTCGTCACTGCAATGAATGGAAAGACTATTGAGGTTAGTGACAAGCACGCTGTATTGTAAACATAAAACAGTCTGTATGGGCAGAAACGTTATGCGCTTAAAGCTGAAAGGCAACATCCCAAGGGAACTTGTCGTGATTTGTTGTAAAATTCTCCTGTCATTTGCTGTTGGGAAGGTGTGAAAACCAGTATGAAAGAGACTTTCTATGTTTGTATTACGGACTAAGTGACTACCTGTCAGGTCGTTTTCACTGACGTATTAATAGAGAGCTTAGTAAACCACGACGGCAACGGCAACAAGAACGTCACGAAACAAAAGGTTTAATGATGGCTGTGCACGTGCGTTATAAATCTGTGTACATTTCTCTGCCGTCCTCTGCACAAGAACAACATGAAATGACTAAGTTCTGCGTGTTTTGCATAACGCGAACGACGGCGGCCAATTTTTCGTATTTTCATTTGAAATTGAACGCTGGCGTTACATATTTAGCTTGAACAGTTCTGAGACCAATAAACGCACTGAAATGATCTAGACAATTGCGAAATTCGAAGGTAAAATATAATTCGTTTTTTACCAGGCGTTGTCCTCGGGGTCGCCGTCGTCATCGCTTAAGTTTTTTTGTAATTTTTTCCTGATGTATTTTATGAAATTGTTGCAAGCTGTTATTATTATTATTATTATTATTTGTTATCATTATTATTATTATTATTATTATTATTATTATTTTGTGACTTAAACACGTTCTTCTGCCTTATTTTTATTGGTAAAATTAATAAAAGTTTTCTCGCAGATCGACAACACAGATGCAGAGGGAAGACTAATTCTCGCCGACGCTCTTTGTTATGCAAATAAACTTAATCCTCTTGCCATCATCGACGCTGCTACACTGACCGGTAACTATTCCATGGTTCTTAACGTGCTCTCTTTACACTCAGGAATTTCCCAGTTCAGCCGAGCGTAGCAGACCAAATCGCGTTATACTTAGATGACTTCTAAGGCTACAATTAATAATTCCGGTTGTTTATTTTTAGTGATTCTTTTCTTACCAGGTCAATTGAAAGTTTGAATTTCCGATCGAAAAAGATAGTTGTTTCAGGACTCTACAGTCGCATGTTTTCAGGGTTCTCTATAGCTTGTAATGAGATTGTTTCTCCTCACGATGTCGTATTTTTATCGTGTACTGAATTGTCAGGTAAAACTGTGAGAATAAGAATGTTTGCAGTTTAAGCCGAACCCATCGAATGTCAGTCATCCTATCATTTTTCGGGTAGTGATTTACAATTTAATTCAATCATTAAGCTAGTTGCAAATGCTTATTATATTACAGGAGCGATAGATATCGCCTTGGGGCAGGGAGCAGCAGGCGTCTTTACCAACTCACCGACATTGTGGCATTGTATTTTTCAGGTAAGGACTACTGTTTTGTTACATGCATGCAGCACTACCTTGACTGATTTCAGATCATAATCTTTGGGGAGGTCAAAGGGTTGGCCCTGATGATTCACTCCCGTCTTTTTGCACAATTAGAAGGGGATGTCTCCCTCTTGATTCCAGGATCCAGTTTTTAGTCTGTTTTTCTTGTTTGGTTTATGTTTAGGCCGGGTTTGACTGTGGGGAGAGAATGTGGCGTATGCCATTTTACAAGCACTACACTGAACAGATAGAGTCCGATGTTGCTGATTTAAGAAACACAGGCAAGAAGAGGTAAGTGAAGTCTAAGATGGCGATAGGGGGAACGTGGAAGAAAAGAGGGAGAGGATTTGGAGTGAAGAGACGGGGACAGGAAATTTGAGAATAACAGCATATCGGAGATGGCGAGGAAGGAGAGAAAGGAAAGTGGACGTGCAATATGGAGTTAATGCGCCGAGGAGAAACAGAACTCAACAAGATGGAGCGTGTTCAAATGCGTGTCTCAGTTGTAATGACGTCATTAATAGGACATTATAGTATGTATTAATGAATTGGTAGTGTGTGAAAGAAGATTCGAGGCGTAACGAATTAGATGGGCAGAAAAATTTAGAGATCTACTAAATAATAGGGCGACTAAATAAAACGTAATGACACGAGCCTAAAACTAGACTGTAGTTGCTTACGTTTTTTGCTGTTTTTGACATCAAATACTTCCCATTTTGGTTTGAAGGTCAGCTGGGTCGTGTACTGCAGCAGCCTTTCTCAAGGTAACAACTCTTAGGTGGTGCTCTATTGGGATCAACCGTTTCAACTGCGACCGGGTTGGGATGATATGGTTGACGTTTTTCAGTAGAACACTTTTCCAACCGTTTTAGGTTGAAACGCAGTAACTCCTGAGAATAGTCCTTACGCGAGCTACAATCACGCGACATAATCGCGCAAATGCTTTTCCAACCGTTTCAACCTGGTTTGAGACCGGTTGAAAAAGTTGATCAACCAAACCAAAACGGTTTTCAGTTACCCCAATACAACACGAAAAATCCCAACCAGCTGGAAACGGTTAATCCCAATAGAACACGACCTTAAATCGATTAAATCATTAGCAAAGCCACCAAGATTGGATTGTAGGCCAAATCCTTTGTTTGAGCCGCGTGTTAGGCGTATATTATGGTTCCTGCTCTAGGATCAGTGTTAATATTACATCATGCCAGGAAAATGAAACTGGCTTTTAACGTCACGTTAAACAGAGCTCTGCGTTCGAGTAAAGTAAACCATCAGCCGGTTGGCGCTTGTCTCCGGTTACATTAGCATGAAGCGACTACAAGGATTTCCACTCCCCGGATGGGATACAAGTCTATCGCACAGTCACCCCCAGCATAAAATCGCTGGTATTTATTTTCATAATCCATCAAATATTTTCGCTCGCGCGCCATTGGTCTAAACGCGTCATGTGACTGAATTTGCCCCTGCTAAAACTGAGGAATATCACTTGGACATTCCCCAATTTTTAAAACAAGGCGTGTTGCCATAAACATTTGAAGGATACTAAACACAATAGCCTCCATTTGACGCGAAAATATGCCTGGATATTTGTCCTTGGACATTATCTGTTCCTTGAAGCTCACACTTTTCCTCGAGCTACGCTTCCTCGAGCTATGCTTCTCGGAACAGATTCGAACAGATTATGTCCGCGGACAAATATCAGAGCATATTTTCGCGAAACTGGGTGAAGAGAGGCACTGTGCGAGCGAAGTCCCTTCGCCAAGAAAACAACACAATGTCCCCGGTCAGGCAGCCTAGAATTGGACCCGTCCATCTGAGTGTAGTGCACTGTTTAGGCCTCAGTTCTTCTCACAATTTAGAATAGAAAGGAAATCGTGGCAGTTTGGTAAAACAGCTTGTTTTGCAGGGGAGTAATGCCTGTGTTAAATTTACTCAACGTCCTTTACTTTGTGTTACTTTGCACTCATTATCGAAATGTCAAATTACTCCTTTGAGGTGAAGCAGTCAAACGTTCCTACATACATACGTAGGCTTCCGTGTATATGGAAACTAACTGATGAGTGGGCTAGCTTCATGCTAGCCTACGAAACAGACCTGTATTAGACTCCATATGTACTGAAGATCTGAGTAGTATCTCAACGTAATTCGTGATAACAGCTCCTTCATTGTAGAGTTCTATATTGGCTCCAGCGGTGATCAGCACCTGAACTACATACGTACATACATATAGTTTTTGTTGAGGCAGGTCGGTTTGCGGCAACCTAAAGGCTGGTGTGGACCCGCCAGGAACTTAAACTCTTCATAAACGAATTCTTTTTTTGTAGGAGTTTGTCGAGGCTAAACACTGGGCACATTTTGACATCGCTGGTGTGATGGACAACAGTGCCAATGCTATTCCGTATCTTAACAAGGGCATGTCAGGTAATGTGGACCAATATGTTACAATCAGTTCGTGTTTGTCCAATCTGGCGCTTATTACCGTCTCTATGTTCGGACGTCCTCCAGTCTAAAGCCAAAAGTTAACTCAGTCACTTAAGAGTTAAGTCTTACACGCTGCATATCCTCACAGAATTGAACAATTATTATCCACTTAGTTTGTTTATCAGCTCGTAATTTCGCTTGCTTCATCTCTATTATACAAACGTCTTTCACGTTTTCGCTTCAAACTCTTACAAACTTTCAGTCGAAGTAAACCTGACAAGGTGTTGGCTTGTTGCATTTCACCACTGGCCGCAATACAGATTGAACAATATCATCATTTAGAAAACAGTCCTGAGAAAATATTCGCGCTGATTGGTTAAAAATCGTGTTTCTATAACTCGATAGAAACACAGAACTAGCACGAACTGTTGACGTAATGATGGCGCGAGCAAAGAGAATTTATATTTTGATAATCAAAGTTAACAAGTTGTTTTCCTTTTTTTCGCCCCGGTATTTTCTAAAAGAAATAGAAAACATGTTCTCCGCGTTTCTATCGTGTTATAGAAACACTCGTGAAAGTTTGGGAGAGTTCGAAAAAGCTGTGGAAACACTCGTCTGCGGCTCGTGTTCCCACAGCATTTCTCGTTCTCCCAAACTTCCACTTGCGTTTCTATTTAACAATTAGATTATGAACTCGAGATTTCTATGATTTCTATCACCTCATAGAAATCGAGAGCGAATAATCTAATTGTTTTAGTAGAATTCTAACCGAAATTTACTTCAAATAACGGTTTCCAAGTACTTCTCGACATATTATTAAACTTTGCGCCTTAGAAAGATCGCTCGGATTGAATTGTCATTTGAAATTGAAGTTGTGTGCGCGCGCTCATCACTTTTTTCAATAATTTCAAGATTTTTAAAGTCAAGAAACCTTTAATGTTTTTCTTTGAGTCTTCTCAGGAATCAATTTATCCTTTTGCATCAAAATGTTCCCTCAGAACTTTGTTAAAACGAAAAAAAGGTCGCCAATTCGTAGACGACCTCCGACCACTGCACTCTAATGGCTGATAGTATACGTATAGCTCAGCCAAACAGATTGCAGCATTTGCATCAGTATACTAGTAGAAATCTACTAAAACTCGATAGAAACACGGTACATGTTTTCTATTTCTTAATATCACATTATATCTATCATACCGTGTTTACATAGCCTCATCTAAACATGAGGGGGCTTGGAGAAGTTTAGCACAACTGTTAAAAATTCCCCCCCACCCCCAAGTGTTTAGATAAGACTATGTAAACACGGAAAAAAGTGCCCCAAAATACGCGCGAATCCAGAACGTCACAACTGTGGTTACCTACTCTCGTCCAAACTTTCCTATCGACCAATGAGAGTGCGCGTTCTACCTCGGTTATTTTATAAATAGTAAGTAATATTCCAAGGAATTTTGTCACCCAATTATTTCCAATTTAGACAGCCAAATTAACAAATAATTTGGACAGTTTCCAAAATTAAGAAATAATCGTGCATACGCTACAGTGTATGGGAATTGAGCTGACGTTATAACTACATATACTTAAAAAGGACTTTTTTCATCACTTATTAGCCTGTGAACAAATTTTCATAGACGCGAGGGAAGCAAGCCACTGGAAGTTGTCTCTCACCGGCTGTTCTGGTACTTTGCGTTTGCTTATTCCCAGAGGCGGATTCGGGGGAGGGGTTGAGGGGGTTCCAACCGCCACCCCCCCCCCTTCCTTGAGCAGCTTTTTTTTGCTATCTTTTTCGACTCATCATAAAAATAATAGAATAAATTTGTTTTATCCGTAGTTGTTTCACTTCCACCAATTGACTGATGGTCAAGTTTAGAGAAGATATATGTTCATTTCACGACTGCATTATTATTTTTGTTCAGTTTTCTGGTTGGTAAAAATGGAAACTCCAGATTTTATATCATGCCTTCACAAACGTCTCTCAAGTGTCAGAAATGCTTTAGAGGGTAAAATCGGATGACCCCGGACCCCCAGAAAGGTCGCGCCTGCGGCGCTCACCATCTATACCCATGGCGTCGAAAGTTCTTAATGTGTACAAACCCCCCTTCCAGGAATTCCTAGATCCGCCCCTGATTCCCATTCTTGTTGTTTGGCCGGACATAACACCCAAAAGCGTATTAGGCTTCTACCTGTTTTTCTGTACGTTGAGTTATTCTCCGTTCGCGCTTCTCTTCGAAACAGTTTTGACTAAGTCCGGTTATGTTTATTATTATCATTATTATTATTGTTATTGTTATTATTATTATTATTATTATTATTATTATTATCATTATTATTATTATTGCAATACTACACTTTATGTACGGTTTTACAAAAAAAAAACTAAAGTTACTTACATCACTATCTATCACTACTTACAAATTACAATACCAATCAACATTGCTTACAACACTAACAATATAACAAACTCTTTTACAGGAGTTAATTCTAAGTCCTGTTATGTTACCATGCATTGACTCAAACTGATCATACATATAAACGTTGATTTATTGTAACGGATTTTTTTCAGTTGCATCATTAATTGTAGCTTATTGTTCTTGTTTTTCTTTGCAGGTCGACCAACAAGAGCCTTCGTGGAAATAGCAAGACAACTTGCAGTCAATAAATTAGATTAGAGAACTGTTCCTACTTGTAAAACACAAACCATGAAGCACTTTACGTCTTAGATTGAGAAACAGACAGAAAAAGTTATCAGGGAGACATCATTTTGATTGCAAAGACTGGGGGATTAGGTAATTTCTTTTGAAGCTATAGGTTTTCCTTTACCTAGCACCACGAAAATAAAATGAAACAATTAAGGAATTAAACCCCGCGTAGTTATGTCGAACCTTTTGAACTTACTCAAGAACTAAAACTGCGAACGTGGAAATATTTATCAACTTACTTTTTAGATTCTGGGTGAAATTGATACCGTATACTAAACACAATGCAGTTTTACGAAATCTGAGCGTATTGATCTAAAACAACAATAAATAATAGTGAAGTACAAAATTTAATATAATAAAAATATTTTTAAATTCGTAATCGAGAGCTTGGTTTCTTTTATTACTTTTCCCGTTTCTTAAACGTTCTCAAAAACCTAATGTCCTCAAACCCTGCGTAAAACACTCCGGCTGACTTACTTGTACAACTATTGTAATTGTTCCGACAATACTCCCATATATTTGGGAAAAAAGCTACGCCTGCAGAGGTTGTGAGAAGACACTTGTAAGTAATGGCTGCCGAGTAGAAACTGGTTCCACAACACCAGTGTTGATCTGAGAAATAAGAAATGAGATCTCCGCATACGAAATAGCGACGACCACGAGCTCAGTTAAAATGCCAAGGGAAAGAGGTTCCCGTCTCTGAATTCAGTTTCATAGTAACTCTTTAATCATCTTCCTCGTCTTCTTTTTCAATGACCAAAGGAGTCATAAAGAACTGAGCCATGAATCTGCCAGAGTCACGCAATCCTTCAAATATGTCGTCACGTCCAAGTCCAATCCGCGATTTGACCTTAACACCATCGATAAAGAGCTTCTTGGCAGTGACGCTAACGTAAGGTGGACCACTTTCTAGGCGACCTTGAAATGTGATCTGAAATAACACGATTACAGCAGAATCAGGAAAGTATCCCACAGGAATATATTAAATGTTCACGGGGAAGAAACTTGCTCTGGTCTATTTTAGGCAAATAAAATAATTTTCTACAATGTCAGCAAAATGGACAATCGGTTTTAAGTGGCAAGGACATTTCAGGCTGTTTGGGGATTGTACATTTTGGTGGAAGGGGGAACAATGGCCGGGAGGCCGGGAAAATAGGGGGCCGGACAGGAATGGGCTGGAAGCGGGAGTTCTAAGAGGGCGGGAAGTGTGAGAGAAATGCAAAACGTTAGAATACTTTCAAAAAACAGACTTCTGAGCAAATGACAATTCGCGCTTGGGCTAAATCACGGGCCTACTCTCTAAGTTAAATTGCGCAACTGAATAGCTTGGATGCGGATAAGTCTCCTAATTTACAGGCGACGGGAGCAGGACATACAAGGGCAGGAGTTGCGAGATAAAGGTACGGCAAGCGGGGGCTTCTGACCCCCGTCCCCCTCCCCTCCACTATTTGGATAAGTTTACTAAAATGGGAAAAAACTAGGAGAGGTGATCTCGTTTTTCATACAATCTAAAAGTTCCCTTTAGCTTTTGAAAAATGCAACATAAGAATTTCGATTGCATGATCATTAAGGTCTATTACTGAAGGTGCTATAGAAAGGAAGTGCTGTTTCAATTTACCATTTTACGGAATAAAAATAAGTACGAAATGCAAGAATAGTCCTTGAACCTGTGTATCCTTTCGTAATGTAATCATTGTGAGGTAGAAACGGTGCGTAACAGTCAGTTGAATCACTTCGCTGTTCTGCGACGCCGGATCCGCCATGTTCACCCCAACAGAAAAAGTGTATCTGTCGAAAGTTCTCAAGTGACACGGTCCTTTAGGTCTTGGCAACCAAGTGCTTTCTTTTGGAACCCTGGGAGAGAAAAAGAGTTGATCTTTTATGCATACATGTACATGTGTCCAGCGCTAGGTAACTGAGTGATTTGGCAATGTTGTCAGTTTGCTTAATTCATAAAGTTTCTGTTTTGCTTCCCGTTGATGCTGTCCAGACAGGGAAACAAAAGTTACGTTTTAATGCCGAAAACAAACTGAGCTAACACAGTGCAAACTTAACACAACCTTGACGGCTTCAGCCTTAAGAGCGCATGGAACACATCTGAGTAAGAATAGGAAACTAAACTTCAATATCTACAAAGATTTCCCTATACTGTACCCCTTCCCAGCTGTCCCTGCCATATGTCATGTTGTCTACAGCCGGTTTGTTCTCACTTGGACGCGCAATATACGACAGCAAAAGATCATCTGCTGGTAAGTTCTCATGTTCCTCAAGATCATCATTACTATCTAGCACCGCAAAAGTACTGGTACTGAAGACGATCAAAAGTAGTTGTAGAAATTGCATACTTGTCTGTGGCCATGATACTACGCTTCCGAAACAACGAATTTATTTGATAGGCGCTCATTGATATCCGGTCTCTTACTCACCTGCCAGTCAGACTGCTTTCCTCAGCTCCACCGAGGAGACACTTGATAGTGGGTCTTAGAAACACGGGCAGAAATGTCACCAGGTGTCGAAAACGATTTTCCACAGAGGTTAACTTGACATAAGTTACAGTCCCAGTCCAGTTGACCGATTCACCATAATATTCACTGCACTTTATCTGCACCGCTGCAATGTTTACACCATCACCTTCACTCGCCTTGCTCCCACATGTTTCATAATACTCTTCCCACGACAGGGGCTTGTGGAATCCATATATGGAGGGGACAAAATTGACGTAAATGATAGGGACCAAAAGGCAGAACACCACCAGGCCCGCGCCAATCATTAGCGGCTTCTTTTTTCGCTCCAGTTTCTCTCCATGAGGAATTTCCAGCTTGGAGTAATAGAATAGTGCCGAAGACACAGCAACAATGAGTGCTGTGACAGCGAGCTTCAGGGCAACATCAAGCGTTATAAACCACTGCAACAAATACGCCAGAGCAAGGCCGATGGTGAAGAAAAACAACAAGGGCAGTATGGTGATAAATATGACCCATCCCACCGTGGCACGTAGCAGACTGCTCCAGGAGGTGAAGTGGAAGAGCTCAGTGAACAACTGCCACCACAGCAAGCAGACTAAATGAGGGATAAGTACTTTATATATGCCGCGCCAAGAGTGACGGCCGGCCATGGTGATTAGTAGAACGAGGATGAGCACGTGAAGAAGGGATGGGAGGCTGATGTCTAATTCCAGTCCATAGGGGAGGGGTACTACAGGACAAAAGGGAGACAGTTAAGAAGATCAAAGTATTTCAAGACTGACAAGCAAACATTGTACATCAGGCACCTACCACTAAAAAGTGAATAGCATAGGATTCCCAAGCCTCGTACATTTTCTACGCTGCGTAACACAGTGGTCAATAGTTTGAGTAGAATTGTGTACAACGCATAGTCGTCATATTTTGAAGGTAATCCTCTGAAAGAAGAAACTGCAACATGCATGAGATGTGTTAATAAAAACAGAAACAATGAATTACCAGTTCTCTAGCATGGGCTGGCAGAGCTTGAGTGCCTGTTGCAAGCTACTGGCAGATCTATCAAAGCTGGATTTGGCAAACGAGAGAGAGAGCCAACAGAGAGTAGTCCCTGGACTCCTCCTGGTTGGGGTGGAATTGAAGGATAGCCACCCACTCTTACAAAATGGGTCTGTGCTGGTTATGGAATTATGGAAAAAGACTCCAACCTTACTGGAAGGTTTACTAGAGGCTTACTAGAGGCTTGCATCAAGAAAGAGTATTTGTGTGGGTGTTTGAGAGGGGCAGGTAATCATGTGTCATATAAAATGGGTGTGTGCTTTTTTTTCACTGAAAAGGCAAATCTGAGAAGATCAAACATTGACCTGATCGACGACAAAGCAAGACCTTTCTGGGGTGTCTTGTCAAAACCAAGCACTGATGCCTCACTTGCCTCACGTTCAAGCAACTAGTCCAGGGTGTCGACCAGGTGGTCCGCCATATTTGCATTCGGTGTATGACATTATGAGCCACTGCTGTCAGGTCACTCTTTGGAATGAGAGGGTCAAATGGAGTTTATTTGGTCTCAAATGTCCCAGTTGAGTACCGTTCAACTAGTAAAGTTCTGCTGTAATAAATGAATATTAACAAAAACATTACCTGTGAAAAATAGAGCCACCAAAGACATTTCAGAACATGGTATCCACTGTTTATCACAAAGTGGCAACACAGCCACTGTCACCAACAAAACAATGAAGAATGAAACATAAGGAGTTGTAGATTTCCACATGAATTTCCTTTCAGCTTCTTGCCCATCAAGCCTTGGATCAAATCTGTCAAAAGCAAAAAGAGTAAAAATGGTACGGCTTACAAGAGGTTTCCACATGATCAAGTCTGATGTGAGTTTACATTCAGTCAAATTATTGTGAGAATTGAGGGAGCAATAGGCTTGATTTCCACCACTCTCTTGCATCCGGTCTTTGAGCACAGGCTCGTTTCCCAAACAGTGGAGCCTGAAAATCCAGCCTAGGGGAGCAAGAGATGATTCAGAACATGAAGGGCATAAGATGGGTATAATATTATTATGATATTTTTGTTGGAGGTCATGATAAAAAAAAATGCACTGTCCAATCCAAGAAAAATGGCATATTAAATAACACTTAATGTAGAGTGTACTGTAAACACAGAGGCCTACTTTTTCATGAGTTGTGAAACACTTCTCAGCTGCCTCAAAGCTTCTCTTCCATAAAACATTTGAAGTGAAAACACAACCAGAGAAAGGAAAGAGATGTAGAAGATAACCAAAGGAACAAGGAACCAAAGGAAGTCTCCAGTCATATGGCTGTAGATGTACAGAAGGAGCAACATCTGAATTTGGGATGTTGGAATCAACGATTTCAAAAAGCTTGACCCTTTCTTTGAAATTCTCAGAAGGATGAAATGTTTGGCTGATTCCAGGGACTGCTGTGGAAATTTCATGATCTAATTGAAAGAAAGAAATTAAAATTTAAGTGAAATCATTTTTAAAAACACAACAACACTTTTCAGTTTTCGGAACATGTTTTGATGTTTCAAACATCATCATCAGCCATAATGAATATATAAGGTTTATAGAAAGATCATTATTATATATGTAACAGCCTATACAATGAACCTTTATAAATTTAAATTAATGTAAAATGCAAACTTATTTACACTAACCAATAAAAATTTTGAAAAGAACAATAGTGAAAAATCACTGAGCTGAAATAGATACATTTAACAGTGTAACAATAAATTGACATGCTCAACTTGTTTGTTGAGTTCTGGATTCAACCATTCAATATGAAAACTCTCCTTGATTTTAAGTTGTGAGAAAGTCTTAGCAAAATCAATAATTTTAAAACTGGAGGCATCACCATTGTCTCAACATTGCTCAGAACTATTGAGATGTTTAAAAACATGGGAATTTTTGTCCCGAAAAAGATGTTCATTAACACGTGTGTGAAAATGCCTATTGGTTTCACCAATATAATGAGCTCCACAGCTCGCACACGTAAACTGGTACACAACACATGATTTAAGAGACTCAGGAATAAAATCTTTAGGACTAAACATACTGCTAAGTTTGAAAGGAGAGAATAAAACTTTCACAATTAAATCCTTGCAATACTTATTAATAATAGATGAAATTTTCTTCCCTGTGTAGGTAGAATAAAAACCAATATATGGTAGTTTATAAAAATGGCATTTGGATGTGTCAGATGTTGCAGTATCTACATCCTGTTCTGTGGTTTTGATCTTTTTGAGATAACCCTTACCCGACTTGTCAATTAGCCAACTTGGAAACAAATTACGTTTCAAAATAACAGAAAGGTTTTTGATGTCATTTTGAAAGCCCTGAGTAGTGTTGTTAATTTTGTAGGCTCTGTCTATGAGAGTTTTCATTAAACCTAATTTGTACTTAAAGGGAGTAAAGCTAAAAAAAATTAGTTAGTAAACCAGTGTAAGTCTTCTTCCAAAAAACAGAAGTGACACAAGAACATTGATTGTCACTAGTGCTCTGCTTAGATAACAATACATCTGAAAATGGCAATTGACCTTTTTCCTCTGTTTCCATTGTGAACTTGATGTTAGGATGGCACATGTTGAGGTATTCAAAAAACATATTGGCATGTTCACTGTTTCTAAAACAGCAAATAATATCGTCTACATATCTGCAATAGTATAGTACTCTAGGACCGGTGTAATTATCTAACCAAAGCTTTTCATAATAACCCATAAAGAAATTGGCTAATACAGGGAATAGAGGTGAGCCCATAGCTACTCCATCTACTTGATCATAAAAGCAACCGTTGAATAAAAAATGGGTGTGACTTGTAGCAAATTTGAAAAGTTCCTTAAGTTGAAATTTGCTTAGTTTTAAGTCCGACTCAGTGCTACTATCAAAAATTGCATTAACAGCTAAATCAATGGTTTCAGACAAAGGTATATTAGTAAAAAGACTAGTAACATCATATGAAACCAAAAACATATCACTGAAATCTATGTCTTGAATTTCTCAAAAGTGAAATCAATGTTTAACTAATTACTTGAATGAACAAGGCAATATTGTAGAAGCTAGTATAATCTTTAACCAGTCCAGGAAGTGTCAATTTTGACAAATCCTAATTGATGTTCCCAAAGGTCAGTGAGTTTCCAACTCTTTTTCTCTACCCAGAAATAAAATGCAAAAAAAAAGTCTGGAAGTATGTTGTTGAGTGATTGTAATACATAGATTTAGCCAAGCCTAAAAGCAGAGCTCCTGGTTACAATAAGTTAACCTGGCTTGAGCCTGCGATCCAGTTGAAAACCTGTACCTGGACAGTGGCCCACTACCAAAAAACATGAGACCAGGATGCACTCTAAACATGAGCCCACTATATGGTCACGTGATACTGGCCAGCAGATACCTTGTTTTGACAGGTGCCAATAACATGGAGGCCCAATATCAAAGATGTACATTGTAAAATCCACCCCTCCTGATCTCTAAGGGAAATGATTAGGCCTTGGGAACTAGCTGGTTGTTGCAGAGTGACATTTCACATTGATTTACATGATGTACAGATGGATGAATGTATGTGCAGACAATCACGTGACAACCAAAAACTTTTAACTTGATGGGTTACCAAATTTTCTAAGCAATGAGTCTCTGCTCACATGCCTCCGGCGTGCAAGAGCCCCACTGTAAGTGAGTATAACAGAACAGTTCATGGTGGAAGCTGGAATAAAACTGCCCAAGCATAAAACAAACTGGATCCTCTTCACCTAAACCTGAGATTAATCTACAGTACTGGCCATGGACAGCTACAAATAACCAAACAAAGCTTACAAGTTCTCACTGCTGGAACACCAACTAGAACTATGATAATTTATTGAATCAAAAATGAGATTTTTGTAACACGCACTAATTATAAACATAAATGTCAGTAATATGCAGTAAACAAAGGAAGGTTGACTTTTGGAAAAATCGAGACATGAGTGTTCTATTCTGATCTAGTCATGAACCACATGTAAATGTACTTAGTATGATCCAATATATGTATAACATTTACAAAGGCATGTGATGAGGTTTAAATTGGTTTTGGTTTAAAACTTTATAAACTACAGGACATAGAAAAATAATAAAGCACCTGGTTCAAAAAATACCAAACTAAAAACAAATATTAAATACATTAATTTAAACCACAACTTACTTGTGAAAAATATTTGCAGATAACTATATATTTCGTTCAACCCCTATTAAATGGCCCACCTGTGGAGGAATGAATAGTGGCTGCTTAAAAGGGGTTGGCCACTTAATAGAGGTAAAAACAATAGAAAAGCCCCCATAAGGACTTTGATGACTGGCCGCCTATTGGGGATGGCTGTTTAATTGCTGGCTGCTTAATTGGGGTTCAACTGTACCTTCTCTATGGGAGAAGCCTTTTCATATTTTTCCATATCTTCTTTACTGAGCACAGTAACAACCTCTGGAACGTCACCCTTAGCATATGCCAGAACTGTGTCCTTCAGCTCACCAAGAGTGAACTCATCTTGTCTGCCAACTGTCAATGCATTTGTCAGCAAGCTCATAAGGTCCAGTTCTTGTCTCATCTGTTGTTGGTCTTTCTTTTCTTTTTCTGAAGAACTGGTAATGTCACCCTCAGTATCTTGTTCTTTTTCCTAATTAAGTGAAATGCGAAACATGCAATAACGTACAGCATGTAAAATTATTATTGCTTGAAGTGCACCCTAAAAGACACTTTGACATCTAAAAATTGTGGCATTTTGTCATCAACACCCTAAGTGAGATCAGAATTCTTGATTTGTACCCCTAAGCGAGACGACAGGCAATTCCCCAGTCTTTTTATGTACATGTAGGAGTCCCTCCTCCCTGGGATTCATGGGTTGCAGAATGAACAAATGCAGGCACATACAAGCTATAAATATTATTATGCTTCTGGCGACATTCTTCAATCTCACCTTAAGTTTTCCTTCTGCCTTTTTCAGAGCTTCATTGATATCTTGAAGAGCAACCTTGTCTTCACCATCTTTCCTCATGGAATGGTAAATATCTTCCACAGCATGTTGAAGTCTCTTTTCCTCTTCAGAAGTCTCTATACACCATTTTACTTCATCTTCATTCTCTGATGTGACACCTTCTCCACCTGCTAGGCATTTAGCCAGAATGGTTGTGGCCTCCTGGTTTCCTTGTTTAGAAATGTCAATTAATATTCTCACTGCTTCTTCTTTCTTTTCCAAATCTGACATTTGTAATAGCTCTTTTGCCTGCAATATCTGCTCTTCCATATTGACAGTGTACATTTCAACAGTTTTTTTTCAAGTCTGTTTTTGAAAAAGAAGGTAAAAGATTAGATCAGTCAAATGGTTCTCTCTGAACTTGGGAAAGTGTGATTTTCTGCTGTTTTGCCAAATTAAAGGTTGTCCTGCAGAAGTGTCAAAGCATACTTGGCAGTTTGGCATGAGATATTATGGGTAGTGGCAGTTTTTTATTTCTTTGCAATTCATGAAGGTTTAATGCAGAATAAAGAAATATATACCGGTATTTTTGTTTTCCTCTTGGTTTGCACTCAGCAAACCACCTGACTGCCCATAAAACAAGTCAGAGGCATGGTCAGAACTCACGGTTAGTGTGCTACACTCAGGATTGAGCAGTCTGGGAACTTTGAGTCCTGATTTGTGACATCAAGTTGTGTTCTTAGGCAAGACACTCAATCCTCACCTCTCTCCACTCAGTTGTATAAATGGGTACTGGGAAGTTGGAGATATCAGCGTAACTAACTGAATATCAATGACAAAAACTTGGGACAAGCTCTGTTCTGATGGCCACTTGGCCACTTGGCTCGTATATGCAGACTCTACCTCTTACCAATTACCTATAAATTATGTACCCCCTTACCATTGTCACATTCCCTTTGACTACAACCTTTCTGAAAATGGCTACATCACTGCAGTGTTGGGTGTTTTAGGAGGTCATACTGTTGCTATGATAACCTATTGTGTCACGAAAATGATACCAACGTGTTCACCAATGATTGGGCAGTTTTTTGATACCATGATTGTAGCATCAAGTGATAAAGAGTGGTTAGAACAACCCATCAAAATCTAAGTGCTGGAAACTGTTTTGAGCCACCTTAAGGACCATAACCCATAACACCTGTTACGGCTGAGTTAATCCTTGATGAGGCCTTGATGTTATGGGCAAAATTGGCTGTTGTTGGTACAATTCATCCACAAAGTAACAAGTTTGCTACAGGATGGTGTAAAGACCACTGCAATGGGTGACTCAAATCTTAACAACAGCTGTAATATACATATAGGTTTCCACTCAAGGGTTTGTAACTCCGAATTTGAAAGGCTGCCATATATTAAAGGGATAGTTTCACAGTTTGACACTGACACACGTGCAAGCTAGCTGTGATGTAGCCCCACCAATTCCATAGTTTATAGACCAATCAAATGCGAGTACGTAACTCGTTTGTCTGATCCAAAATAAACAGCTCGGCCTGAATAACATAAGTTTGATGTTCAATTCTTAATTCAACACTTTAATGGCCTAAATCCGTCTACATCTTCTGTAAAATTTGGACACCAGTAATTTTGCTAGCCTTTATGTAGCTGTGTAAGCAACTCAAAGGCTATCTGATGCATCATGCTTTTACAAAATAAAATCATAGTCTGTGATTCTGCAAATAAATCTTGTTGGTATGAAAATAAAAAATTATGTACTTATTATGCATGGAGTCAGAACATGAAGGGATTTCTAATGAGAAATCTCACCTATATTGTCAGGTTTTAATGACTGACTGTAAAATTTTCAAGAAAATTTCCCGTATTAGAGTCATTTGCATGCTTTCCATTGATTGATTGATTGATTGATTTGATTATCAACAATGAAATTGAATGATTAACATTGTAGCTTGCGCATCTGCAACCCGTGAAACCCTCCCTTGGGACGAGTTGTCAATTATCTACTGTCAAAAACTTACCACATTATGGTAACATAAAAAGATACACGGTCAGTGTAAGGCTCAGTTTAGATGTCATGCTTCTGCCATGCTGAACTAAATTGCAATTTGGTTCGACAGTAGCACGGCAGGAAATCAACTCTGATTCAGACGTTGTGCCAGAGTTGAATCAAATCCAGGGTTTACTGAGGCCTCGTAACAATTCTCCTTCTAACTCCCCGAGTGAACGAAATCTCGCCAAAACACATTGTGAAGTTAGTTTGGCGCGACAGAAGCATGATGTTTGAATCGCCGCTGTGGCAGAGTCGTGTAGCACTGCAGAGCTTGTCGAACTTAATTCAAAAGTTTGATTCAGACGCCGTGCTTCTGCCGTGCTTTTGTCAAACTTAATTTCTGAATTTAGTTCGGCACGACAGAAGCACGACGTCTGAACTGGGCCTATTTAAACGTAGACTGCAGGTCTAGACTTGGAGTTAAGAAATTATGTAGACGGAGGGTGAAATGCTGACTGCATATTGGTTCTCTGAGTCAGAAGTAAAAACGTGAAAGGCGGGGGGTGGTTAAGCAAAAGACGTTCAGTTCAGCCGGAAACTCAAGGAGAACGACAGACGAGAAAGAGGAAGAGAAGAGAAAGAGAAACAACATCATAACAACATCTGCGAACGCTAGTTTGCATGTAAACTGTTTATTTTACTCAATTAAGATTTATTACCACTAATTTTACTAAGCCACATTGTAAGCTTATATCAGTGTACCTACAGTAGAAACTATTATCAAAACGACAATAACAAGTTGGTTAAAATGTCTGGTCATCTGACTTCCTCGAGCGTCCGTCACATTTGTTTCATGAAGAACTCTCCATGTTCATGCAGAAAGAAAACACGTCTTAAAAGAAAACTGACAGAAAAAGGCTATAACTAACCTTGCAAGTAGCTTCCTTGTGAACTCAATTGCAACGACCTAAGATCAAGTGTGCTGCTTTTCAGCCCAGAAAGAAATGCAAATTCACTTCCGCCATGTTTATCGTCCCCAGACGCACGTCACAATGCCACAACTTCCCGCTTGGGTTGGTTGGAGGAGGACGGGGGAGAGGACGGGGTGCTAGTCGTACCTACCTCTTAGGGTGTTCAGTCTCAAAGGGTCCACAGCAGGAGCTTTGGCAGTACCTTTTATGGTATTGAGCCGAAAGACTGAAAACATTTCAAGTCACACCCACAAAACAGGATCTTGGTACCTCTTGGGGTTCTTTTCAAATTTTCAATGAGCACTGCTGTCCTTTCTATATGGGAGTCTTCCCCGTGTTTAAGTTGTCACGTATTAAGTAAAAATATGTGACATCAACAAAATTTTTTTGACAATGAAACAGAGATTATAATACTTTAACCCTTGACAGCATTCATTTTAAGACACTACCAAGGAAAATAATTGTTTTTCTTTGACAATTCGGCTGCCCTGAGTTTCAGGCTTTTCGAAGGTAATAAAGTTGGGAAGTTGGGGACGCGAGGATAAGATGTATGGGTTATTGACCAAGTGTGAGGTCAAGATGGCTGGATATTGGCCAAGTTCTTTTTTTGCGTGTTTATGGACCGAGACGGAGTTGAGGTCCATAAACTCGCAAAAAAAGAACGAGGCCAATATCCAGCCATCTTGACCGAACAAGCTTGGTCAATAAAGGATTTATTATATGGTTTTCGCAGAAATTTTTCTTGCGGGACACGGCGGGTAGTCCCGAGCGGGCAAGATAGCTCCATCTTGCCCGCTCGGGTAGCCAATCACAGCGCAGGATTTGATTCATCTTGCCCGCTCACGGAGCTAGCCATATAACAAAATGCAGAATGAATACCTGTAACACTGGAAAAATTGATTTTATTTGTTACTGACATATAATTATGTGTACATCGGCTTCAATGATGAAAAACAGTAGGTCATTTACTACTATGGTCAAATGGAAAATTAATCTTAAATGTTTCTTACACATTTTGTTTGGCTCATTCTTATTACTCTTCAACGTTCAATGCATGCAAAAGACCTAAATCTTGTAAAATGATCAGCTGTTACATAATTCTCCACTTGAATTACTGACAATGATCAACATACCAATCCTTTCATCCCAAGCCCATGTAAATTTGAACCTTGAACAACTGTCTGTTTGTGGGCTGAATTTCTAAAACGTCTTCACTGACAGCTTAGCTTGTATCAGTAGCGTTTGCTAAATGCCATATAGTACATGAAAGTTGAATCATCAAAAGAAAATAAACGTAACTAGTATTTTCTAATCAAAGGCATTAAGCTCCTACAATATGGCAGAAAAAGAAACAGTTCCTTATACCCTTGTTGCTCTTAGTTATTTGGCATTCCACTACTGACAGCTTAGAGTTTGTTTTTTTTAGCAGAAATATTTTTGGTTGTAGTGTCTTCATTTGAAAACTGTATAATTAAGTGGACATGGGGGCATTCCCTGAGCATGTCTGCTTAATACAGATTTGACTGCATGATCGTGAAATCACATACACTGCTTATCATTTGGGGTTGAAGCTAAATACTATGCATCATACCAATCCAATTTTCCATGAGAAACCAATCTCTATTTTCAGGCCAGAATAAAGATGATTATTGCCTGATGTGGTACTTACATGTACAAAGGCATTCAATAGACAAATATCTTCCATGTTGCCTAAAATGATACATCACAGATGATGTTAAAATGTGGTAAGAATGTACCACAGATGCATAGCAACATGGAATCTACAGACTACTTGTTTTATATAGTAAAGAAACAAAAAAGAGAATCCATGATGTCATCTGTGGGTCTGTCCTCCAAAGCACCATAAGTGGAAACCAATCAAAATGTGGGAATAATTTGACTTACTCTAATATTCCTGGTTTTAATCCAATGTTCAACATTCCTTGACTAATTCAATACGGTATTTAATATTCCTTGACAATTTAAGCCAGTATCAATATTGTAAAGTATTCACAAATACACTTCAAGCCCTGACAATTAGTATGGTATAAATAACACCTCCCATGGGTCTGAAAATGCCTGTGACTTAATTTTATTGCATTACACATTCTCTTTCTCCTAAAAGCAAAGTAATATACAAATTTCACAACTCGCTAACTATTCTATCAAATTTGTATAAACAAAATAACACTTATACAAAATTAATATTTTGGCATTCTATATGTACAGTGCAACTCATAACTAAAACCCAGATGATCCAAGGAATAAGCCATGAAAAATAATTAATTAAATAATGGATGCTCCCTCAACTGATGGCTAAAATGATCCAGAAATTATATCCGCAAGAACTAAATACAAAAGAATGTCTAAATTTTGAAATTTACCATTGATAGTTTTTTTTAGTCTGTATTTACTTACCAAGTTATATAGAACAGATGATTTTGGACACCACACTTTATCAGTAAATTAATATACACCGTATCATAAGGAGAACAGTGACCATATTGGAATTTCACTAACAGACTTAGTTAAAGGAGAAAAAGTTTGAATAAATTTAATGAGATTTCCAATAATCATAGTTTATATGGAAGGAGATTTGTTTTCAACCAGCAGGTGATTGCCTTGCACATGCACATTTGAATCATGGCCTTGTAGATTTGACCTGGTGGTTTCTCTTTGAGTAGTATTGCTGCTTTTTTGCCCTCAGTTTGTCCCCACCCACCACCTCTTGGTTCCTGGGAGGTCCTGTGTTCAGATATTAAAGTTCTCTTTGTCATATTTATTCCCCACTGAGAGATCAGTGTGACAGATGCTGGGGGAGGGGGGATCAGCTTGTGGGAGGCTGCCATTGTTACCCCTTTACTCGCATTTTGTCCACATTCACTAGCTCATTGCCTGCATTGCTTCCAATTGGAACCTACTCTCCATTTGAAATATATTGCTTATCAACTTGACTTAGCCCTTCAATTCTAATTGGAATAAGGGGTATCAAAGATCTGAAAAAACAGTCACAGATGTAACCTATTTTGGCCAACAAAATTAAAGCAAAATATTTAATCGCAAATTAGGATAAATATTATTGTCTGATTTGATTTTCTTTATATATAATTAATGACTTGACAAGGAGAGTGTTTTTTTTAACTATATGTTTTAAACAGAAAGCTTACTACATATTTTAATTATGAGGAGCTTTATAGCAGGCATGCTGGAATATAACCAACAGACTTATTTCAGATTCTGTGCTACTCTTGGTAGTCCCTGGGAGTAGCAGAATTCAGTGCCACACTGAATCAATTTATGTACAAAGGACTGGAGACAGATTTCATTGGTCACCTCTGATCTAATGGGTTAACCACCACAATTTCAATCTGAAGAAATGCGTCAAGGAAAATATACATCATTCATTGCCACTGACAATAAAACAGGTCAAAACAAACCTTGTAACATTACTAAGAAAATAAACACCAATTACGTACATCTAAATTTCAGGAAAATATACTGCTGAAACAAGGCATCCTTGACTATGAACCAGAAGTCTGCCAGCGTCAAAAATCACCCTGTTATGTTTCACCCAGTGGTTTAATAAAAGATAATCACATGATGGCAAGTTCTTTGCTTAGTGGAATAAAGCCATTCCCAGCCAGCCATTAAGTATACAACCACAGTATAGCAGGCAGAAAGTTTTTGATGGGTTTTTGATAAGTTGGCTAACGATATACAGTAGTCTGATAGACAGCTACTTATTAAAGCAAAGTCTCATATTTTCAAGCAGGAAAAAGCAGCAGAAATCTGCCTGTTTCTGCCTTCTACAGTACTTGTACTCAAAACCCTGGCATGGATGGCATATCAAAAATAATAATTATTGAAAATTGAAACATTCATGGGGGAATTTTTTCTGGATTTTGGATAAGATAATGATAAAGCTTAGTTTCAAATTCTCATGTATATTCAGCTAAAGGAATTGTTTACAAAACTAAACCCTGCCCAGTATTACAAAGTACCTTCCCCAGTCCCATTTTGGAGCTGCATAAACCTTCTAAGACAAAAAAAGATAAGATTAACACCTTGGTAACAATTTCCCCTTGAACAGAAGCAGCAACTCAAAATTTAAAACATTTTCCATCAGGGAAATATATAGGGATAACTGAGAAATTTTCCAGGGAAATGGCAATTTTTTAATTTAAAACTTTCATTGAAAAATGGTTGAAGCTTTACTTTTATATTGAGATCCATGTTTTGATATGTTTGAAAACTGCAATGTTCATTATAGTTATATGTGCACGCAACTTAAAGGATACAACTCGAAGTCCTCTGTCCATGGGGTTAGTAATCATCAGTCCCCTTGGAACAAAGACACTCTGGTTCTGTTCATTTATATATTCTGCTAGCCTTTTTAGACACTGCAATAGAGCAGAAAAAGTCATTTTTAGGGCTAAATA
Organism: Orbicella franksi; assembly: GCF_964199315.1. Taxonomy (NCBI): domain Eukaryota; kingdom Metazoa; phylum Cnidaria; class Anthozoa; order Scleractinia; family Merulinidae; genus Orbicella; species Orbicella franksi. The sequence continues at coordinate 12,954,034 of NC_138146.1, forward strand.
TTGAAGAATAGAATAGTTACTAAACACATACATGAAATAATAGTTACGAAGTAACAATTGTACCATAATAATTGCAAAAAAATTAGGACGATTTCAATTTCGGACAAAAGGTGTCCGAAATTCAAACTGTCTGAAATTTTTAAGTGTCCGAAATTTTAAGCGTCTGAAATATTCACAGTACAGTAAGCTCTTAGTTTCCTTTATGGAGTAAACTCTAGATGAGACACTGCTTGAGATTTGTAACCCCTTGATGTTTTTTTTATATTATTATTTTTTCCACATTTTTATTACTTTTGCTCACACACACACACAAAAAATTTTTTTGCAAACACATAACTTTCATTAAAACTGTCCTACTAAAATAAGCGTAATACTTTACATGTAAGTAACTTATATTACTACAAAAATACCAACAACAACATAGGTAATTACAGTAACACTAGCACTAGTTACCTTTTATTTTTTTGCAAATCTTAACATATATTCTAAGTGTTTTAATTTACAGTATTTCCCTTCAGTTATTGTTATTTAACATCTACATAGAGGAAGAGAAATAAGGAGAAGAAGAGGAACTTTGCATTGTAAAACATTAATTAATCTTTTCGATTTTATACTTGTATTTTATTTTATTGATAAAATCAATGATCTGTAGTGGTGGTGAGCTATTTTGGAGCTTACATTTATAAATATGATAGTGCAAGAAGAGAAGAGTATAATTCAATTTCTTTGTTCGTGTGTTTGATGCAGAGAAAAAGCCAAAGAGAACATCTTCATCATTTAGAATTAAATTAGAGCTATTATTTACATTAAACCATTGTAATACTTCTTGAGTAAAAGATTTTGTGAACTGGCACTCAATAAAGGTATGATCTATGGAGTCTGATTCCCCATAATAAACCCAATTGCTATCTGGTTTGATGTTAAATCGGAACAGTTCCTTCTTTGTGACAACAACTCTGTGAATGAATTTGACGTGGAATTCTCTTAACTTGTTTTCCTTGAATACTTTTCGAACTGATCTAAATATCTTTCCCCAATTTGCTTTGCCTTCTGTAACAGCTTTGTTCCATTGGGCCTGCATGCTGATCATTATATTTCTAATGAACAATTAGCCAATGGAAGTCTTTTGACTTTGCCTTAAGCAAATTTATATTTACATTTTCAGTTAGAGGGAAGGATTCGGGGTCCTCATGACTAATACTTTCAGATGTTAAACCCTTGAATTTTACTTTTGTCAGGAGGTGACCTGGAATAGCAGAAAAAACTTGCTAATAGTGAAGGAAGGAAGTTTTCTTCCACGAATATTTGTGCTGAGAGACTGGAAAGGGGAGGACTTCACAGTTCTCATCTAAATCCCTTGACACAAATTGTGTTATTTTCTTGTCCATGAATCTGTGAAACCATGAGGGTGCAGTAAAAGTATAATTTTCACAGATGCTGCTTCAGTCTAGTTTGTGCTTTGTAGGCAGAAACTTATTTTAGCTATGTTTGAACAGAGTCTCCGAAATTTTTGTCTGACATAAGATAAAAAGTGTCTGAAAAAACAACTGAAATTAAACCTCCAAAGTCCTTTGTATGTAATGTATTAGGTCAAGGGTCACAGGGCTGTCATTATGTTGAGTCGCCTGTACCCTTGTTCTCCACACTGTAGCAAACTTGTTACCAGTACTCTGTGGGTGAATTCTTTCAACAACAGGCAATTTCACTTGTAACATCAAGGGAAAATCAAGCATACTCAGCTGTAACAGGTGTTAAGGGTTACAGCTCTTAATGACAGCCCTGAAGGGATATACATGTATGTAGCCTGCGAACGCAGACATATTTCCCGCTGTCGCTTGTCTCCACCGAAAATTACATCTGCCAACCCGAGACAGGAAACGATTTCTGTCACATAGGAATTTTAAGCCAATCACAGTTTAGCTCAAGTAGCCCCAGAACTAATGCGAAGTATTCGTTGCGAGGAGCACTTGAGTTTCATTCTATCATGGAATCTGATTGGTCACAGAGAAACAAAAGTCATTATGTCACAGAAATCATTTCCTGGCTTGGGTTTGCAGATGTTGTTTTCGGCAGAGACAAGTGACAACCGGAAATATGTCTGCGTTCGCAGGCTAGGATATATGGGTCGCCATTTGTAAATTTATTATTTTGACCGAATTCATGCCATTTTCCTCTTTCTAGATAATTGAAAATGCCAGAAAATTTGTTATAAATAAGACACAAGAACTTGTCCGTTGATATGTAAATAATTATACTAGGTACATCCTGATTTATAAATAATCTTTTACAATAGAGTTATTATATATAAACAATAAACTAAACAACTTCAATTATTTATAAATCAGGCCATCTCTAAAATAGTTATTTATTTATAAATAATGAACTTCACTGAATGTGTAAATTCATTATTTACAAATAGTGAAGTTTCCTCTCGTGGAGTGTAAATTTATTAATTATAAATAATGAACTTCACTGAGTGAGTAAATTCATAACTTAGAAATAAGGAAGTTTCATCTCACCGAGTGTAAACTTAAAACATTGACGTCAGTTTTAATGTGTCTGTCCTCTTATTGATGATAAATTGCGTCATAACATTGTCAAAGTGACTGCGGAACCACTCGGTGACAGCTACTTTGTTAATGTTATGATGAAATTCATAATCAATAACAGGCCAGACATGTGAAAAACTGACGTCAATTTTTTAAACTGAAATGTACTGGTCCACTGGGCAACTGGATTTCAGATTTTTTTTTCCTGCCCTGTTTTAGGCCATTAGAGGAAGTACCCCCGCCCCCTTCCTGAGGTAACACAAGGATTTTAAATAATGAAGAGGGGTCGTTTGTTACCCATAACCTTGAAGACCTGGTATTCGTATTTCACGTGTGGCTAATTTTTGTAATAATTTTTCTCAAACTTACCCAAAGTGGATAGAGAGAATCATAAAGGCAAAATGCAGACAACTGAATAATTAAAAATTGAACAATAGAGTGTGTTCATTGTCACCCCCCCAAAAACAAGAAGATCCGTTAGATCTTAAAACCGCGCTTTTAAAATTTAACTGTTTTCTTAGCACTACAGTCGCAACGCAGTGCACATTCAAAAGTAATCCTTGATGATTCATTGATTACTGTAGACATCACATCACTTGATCAACACAGACTGTACTATTGCACCATCAGTCGTAGCCGTTGTGAAATCTCCGATGACGTAATAGTGTTAATCTGGAACTTTCTTTGGGATATGTATGGGCATGAAGATACGAACACTATTAACAACAGCTTTCTTTCTTAAAAGTCAAGTTTAAATTTAATTTTTTCCTTGAGTAAAGGGCTAGCAAAGAAGTCACACGAGTCACATAATTCAAGAATTGCGTTATCGACGGCTATCTTTAGTACGGTGGTTATTTCCCTACCAATGACGTAATCATTGCATGTCCTGACATGTTCTTTGCTTGGCTTGCAAATATTTTATTTTCCTTCCGATCTATGAACTCGCTGCGGTGAAACAGCCAAAGAATTTACTTCATTTGCCTAAAACCACAAGAAATACTCGCAAACTTGCAAATAAATTGATGACTGTCGCTTCTGGCGAAATAAACTTCCAAAGTAAACACGATCTTATTAGTCACGTAGCGAAAGTGAAAGCTGCAACGTCAACGCATTCCATGGCTGACGTAATACCTTTTTTTAGCGTATTTATTATTCTCTTTGAATCCAACGCTTCGATAAAACCAAAAGAAAATATATTTTACCCACAACAAAGGAAACAATATCCGTAAAATTATCCGTGTATTAATGTTTTAACAGCTTCTGGCGGAAAAAACATCACACGTTGCGTGACTCGGAATTTGGCCGGGCGGAGGTCTGCGTCTGGTGACCGACAAAAAAAAAAATAAATAAACCACGGGTAAACCTAGAACCGCGCTCGGCCCATGGCCGCGCGGTTAATAAAAAAACTGTTTAGTGGATAAGGTCAAGAAATTGTGATATTATAGATGATAAATAAAGAAGACAGTTCTCCAAGTTTAGGGTGTATGCATTGTCCCAAAGTTGAGACATTTGTCGAAATGTTCCGCGTAAAATTATAGCGCCTAGTATGGAGCCACCATGTTGGTGGACCTCCTTAGTCCTCCAATATAGCAGCCAGAAAATAGTGTAAACATCTGGAGCTTACTTAAGTGGTTTCACAGTGAACTTTGACAATGTTATGACAAAATTTATCATCAATAAGAGGACAGACACAAAAAAACTGATATCTATTTGTTTTTTACAATAACAAGACCCCAAAATGGTCAAATGCCAGGAATAAATGAGGGGAAAGGACACCGTAAACTTGCCGTAAACAAAGATAAGTGAATTTTATTCAAAATGGTGTGAACATTGTCAATAGCTTTTCTCGCTTTTTGATTAGCTACATAAAAAAGTCTATAAAATCTCATTGGTTAAAAAGTTGACAGTTTGACAGCTGAAAGTTGAACTTGAAAGCTTGCATAAATTAAAATTTTATCAGTCTGTACTCTTATTTATGATAAAAATGAGCCAATCAGTGTGCGATAAATTAGACAGTTATGGTAAAATTATTATTTATATATAATGAACTTCACTGAGTGTGTAAATTCATCATTTAGTTGTGAAATTTAAGCCTGAAAAAAAATTCAGGCCTGAACGGGACTCGAACCCATGACCTCTGCGATAACAGTGCAGTCCTCTACCAACTGAGTTATCAAGCCAACTGGGAGCTGGTCACATTGTTAGTTTGTAATATAACCGTAGATGATTAAGAATACAAGTGAACATATGAAAGATCATATATTTGAACTGCAGGGAAAGATATGAAGACATGATTGATCATTGCAGTTACAAACACAACTTAAGCAGCTGTGAAATTTAAGCCTGAGAAAAAAAAAACTCAGGCCCGAAAGGGAAATCTTTGAACCCATGGTCTCTGCGATAGTGGTGCAGTGCTCTACCAACTGAGCTATCAAGCCATCTGGGAACTGGTCAAAACTAACAATGAATTAAATATGTTGATCTTACCTTGTTATACTGAGTCTGCATACACATGAAAATCAGATAAGCTGTGACACAACCCAAGCAGCCTTCAAGATATGTGCGAGGACCAACTCTCTCAGCTTCATCAAAGATTCCATTGATGTGGTTTACTGTTTGCTCAAACTGACTACGCTCAAGCTTAAACAACAAATACATATCTTAGATCAGAGTTGATCCTTTAGAAATTACATGCTTCAGTAGCTTGCGAGTTCAACCAAAATGTATAATCAATCTGCAGTCAACTATGTTAGTGGATGTCACAGGTTCAGAGTAATGAAGTTTACTTAAACAAAATTCATCCAAAGGTTATGATTTTGATTTCAAACTAATTTGCTTGCTTGTTTTTTTGTCATGCTCAGGTGGTTGTCATCATGATTATACATGTAACTAGTAGCTGACATGGCAGTGTTGATCCAAACATTAAACTGGTTTTTGAACTTGTTAGTGCTACTGTAATTCTTCAAAATCATACAGCAAATGTTGTGGTTCATTATTGCCCTAAAATATTGTTTCAAGGTTCAAGATTACAACAGAATTCTCCTAACTTGAGTTTTTAAACACCACTTCCAGAATATACCTATATCCATTCTATGGAAGGTCACTGAGAAGGAGTTGGATATTTGCAAGCATGGCTGAGGGGTTGAGCAAAGCTCTGCCATTAAACAACTACTGACCAACCAGTGGACAGAATGAGACTTGCATCTACCACTTCCACACTTCAGGTCTGGCCAAACCACTCCACCATGCTTGCATCATAGTGCAAGGCTCTCATTTGTGACAATCAAAGGGTTAATAGCTAACAAATGTAAAGGTAATCAAGTGTTTCCATGTTCACTGTCTTTGTTACAATTAAAAATGAAAACAATCAACTAACAGAATAAATTATAGGAGAGAAAGCTTTTCTTATTCCAAGGGCACATTCTATACAAGAAAAAAAATTCAGATTGAATTTCCAAAAATATCCTGTGAAAAGTTGAACAGCATTTTCCAGTTTCCCGAAAAGAGGATGACTTTGCAAAGTATATCAAAATTTCGTTCCGGGAATATCTGTCCCATTTGACTTTCCTCCTGAATTTTCTGGAATTTTCGGTTGAATGGTTCTCTTTCCATTGGTCCCTGTTTCCATATTTTTTTGTTTTAATGGAAAGCTCCCTCAATTTTTCTTTCTTAAAAGACTCTTTCAGAAGATCACTGTTTACATAAGTGGGTAAACATACATGTAATCTAGCCAGGTTCATACATATAAACCATTGGCTTTAAAATTAAACCTTGTTTTCCTTACAAAGTTTCAAGAGAACGACCTTAACACAGAGAAAACGTGTTCTCAATTAGCTTTGGATACAAAACAGTTGTAGTCTCGGCCTGGATTTAACATTAAAATCCCAAAACGAATGATCGATTGTAAAAATTATTGCAAAGGCGCGCGATCGATCGATCGATCAATAGTTTTGCAGACAATCATTAAAAAATACCGTACCAAGAGGAACCCTATCTCTTGGCCACGATTTTTTGTTACGAACAAACGCTATAGCGGAAAAGGAATTGATAAAACCCACCTTTCCTTCTAATTCGGGTGGGAACTTGTTTTGAAAGCGACACGCGGTTCCACGCGAGTAATCCCTTTGGACGAAAACTTTGACATTTCGTCTCGAAGCATCATCACTCTGAACCTAGAAAGTATAAATAAACCATTCGTTTGGACAAGAAATAACACAAATAACTATTGCAACGGAGGATGTTATTCCTTTCAAATATTCGGGGCCAAAACAGATAAAGGAACGGTAATAAAGGTCACAGCCCAACCTGCGCGGCCGCCATATTGACTTCTTCTTGTCGACTGAGAACAACTCAGTTCCCAGATCTCTCGCAGCCAAAGCGATCCGCCGGCTCATTTTGTCCAAAAGGAAGCTGATCTCAGTTCAAATGTATGTTCAACAACTTATTGACTGTATTGATTCGCCTTGCCGTGGAGGAAGGATGATCTAAACAGCCATGCAAGTCCTCAAGGATAAACTTCACCGTGAGCAAAGTCCATTTTCTTGTTTACACCATTTTTTGAGTTCTATAGTGAATTATGTGTTCAATGCTACTGTTGTTTACTTTTCAGCAGGTCAAGAGCTCCGCTTTGTTACTGCTAATAAATTCACAGTCGAATTCGCTTGACACTCATAAATGGGGAGAACCAATTAAAGCGATACAACGATTTTCTTTTCAGTAGATAGGAACTAAAAGGGAGCTGAACTTGTAGAGAATGCGATCAAAATTCACAACCCGTGAAACTTACGCGCGATCAAGAATCTTACATACGTGTTGGTATCATAACACCCGTTGGATAACGTACTTGTAAAACAAGATATTTTATACAGAAACTCTAATTTTAATACGGCAAGCTTTCTTTACATTGTATTTTATTAGTGGTGAATTTCCCTGAGACGTGGCAGTCTAAACAATCCGGCTGCACGCTGCAACTTGAAAGACTTCAGATGATGCCATACATCACGAAACAAATAAATCATTGATTTTATCCATGCCGCTATTTATAAATTATGTAAAGAAAGATATCCAGTAGTGATTGCAGCATGTAGCTGTGCATTTCGATTAAAACCCCCAAATTTTGTCAAGCGTTTAGCGGCTGCGTGTTTGTTTAGGCGCAATGTTGCGTAAAACGAAGAACCATAAATTTTATCGAGTCGGAATACGAAGCAAATCGTGATTGCGAAATAGACAACCATCGGCAGATGGTAAACTTATCCACGTTTACTGTTCTGATTAAAAGCTTGGGTAAACGGTAAAGTCTTTCGTTTCGTAAGTAGCGAAAAGCAGATTTGGGATCTAAAAACATAATATTTGTTTTTTCAATGAAATATTCACAAAGTTTTTCAACGACATACCCATAGGAAGGACGCAGGATTAACTCAATCAAATCAATCAACGAAACTCATCGCGAAACACGTTTGTGCGAAATTTGACACGGTCGTAACATGCATTGCAAAGATCGGGGTGATAATGCTATTCATTCTTTATGTCAATCATTAACAGAATAGCACTCCGCAAACTTTATTGTTTTCTTGATTCTTCTAATGAAGCGTAGCGACAGTAAGTGATAAAATGTTTACAACTTCTCGGCAGTGTTGTGTAAGTTGTACAACTTAAACCCAGTTCTTCCTTTGTTTGCATTAAAGTATCACAGATCTTACAGATTCAAAAGAGAATTATTTCTGCCCGTTCGTTTTAACTTTATAACCTAGTTTACGAGAACTTCAAAATGATGAAATTCACAAAGATAGCTTAAGATGGACTGAATGGAATTCACATCATATAAAAGGTTGTTACAGTAATGTTGTAGGAAAAATTCAACGCAATATTAGTCATTAGACTATTATAAATGTATAGTCGTTTCCGTCAAGAAAACAACACGTGTTTGCTTTCCTGAACGACGATGGAAAAGGTGACAATTTAATACAAGGGAGGTTGAAATATCCGGGAATGAAAAAGACAAATTGCCTTCATCTCGTGTGTTGTTCGTTATTTCAAAGCCGCTTGCCGCTGCATTTAAATTAATCAGGAACATTGATCAAGTACACTGTATGCTGTAAACAGTAAAGGAGATTTCGGAACTCATACGTTAACGACCGTATATTTGCATGATTGCATATAGCGAGCATTTTCAGTAAAACACAAGTAATATTTATTCTTTTATTGTTAGTCCAGTACAATCGAGAAACTGTTCAAATATCAAAACTGCGTTCATTGAAAACAAAACAAAGCGTGTAACTGTAAATCTGAAAAAGAGCAGCTTTGTTTAATGAGATGATAGAATTTTTGATCAGCTCGAATGCAAAACACTCAGTGAGGTCTACATAATGTATGCAGATCATACTGATACAGGCTTCAGAACAAAAAGAGTTGTAGAAAAGTGCAAGTTTGCGGCGCTACGGTCTAATACTAACTCGTATACCATACACCGTTAATTAATTGTAAAACATTGTGGCCCACAGCGCTTATAAAATGGATAATAAGATACTACTATTTCGCTGTTTTAATTGTTGAGGTCTTAGGTTTAATTGTAAAGAAAGCCGGGGGATTTTTAAATTTCTTTCTTAAAAAAATACAATAGGAAAGATCGTTTTTCATCGTTACTCTCGGAATTTTCCTCGTTCCATTTTCCCCGACCGCGGTAATCTCTTTTAAACCCTTCTTTTCCCGATCGATTCAATTGATTTGTCATTTTCTATAATCGTTTGTTCTCTTGCAGATATAGGGCATCATCATAGTGTAAAACATAGTCACAGCGACAAGCGAGATGGTTCCAAACACAAAGAAAAAGATGAAAAGCGAAAAGGTGAACACTTTATTTTCCGTACGTTATATGTATCAGTGTGTTACAGAAACACGCTGCTTGCAGCTTATTGAGTGACCAAATAAAAAAGGATCATTTTTTCTCGTTAGTCGAGCATTTTTGACGAAATCCAGGACTAAAAGAAGTGCTAGATTTGTTCTAGTCAACAATAAAATTAGATTCATCGTTAAAAGAGGTTAAAAGATTAACAAGCTCTATCCTGTATATAAGAACGCTAAAATGTATTTTTGGGTTGTGGTTACTCAGTAACCGAAAATGCTTTTAATTTTGGGAGAACTTTTTGTCGTTAACACTAATTTACATGTCGTCTTTGTTCTTATCAAAGGCTAAATCTCTCTAGGCGGTTAGTTTAAATCAACTTCACGTTGACAAAATAGGCGTTCTTTTCTCCCTCGCGAAAAAAAGAACACTGACCCAACCATTCGTCGAAAATGAAGGTAAATCTTTGATACCTGATTGCCTACATGCAGACGTCTTCTGATTTCTTTGTTTCGTTTATTTCACGTTAGTGATTATATATCCAATAATTTCAGCGCGAAAAACACTTCACGCGAGCGGTTGAACTTTGACGTCCATAAGTTGTTCCTTTTTTCGAGGTTAATATGCATTAGTGTATCTTATTATTTTTCAAATTGGGATATTAACAAGAGATTTTCGGAAATGAAAATGAGATAGAAATTTACCTTTTTCGTTTTCTGATTTCTCAGAAAATAAGCAGTGTATGATTAGGGTTGTTTGCTGTTTATATTCTTGTCTTTTTTGCGTCGCATTTGGACTGGCCACTAAAATCAATTGGAATTGTAGAGAATCATAGCCGGTATATTTTGGGCGGAAGGGTTCACGAGACATCGAATTTCCTTTGCAGAAGCTAACGATGTCTTAGTCACAACAAGAAAAGTTCTTTTAGAATGCTCCACAACGTGGGAAATTTGAAGCTTGGCGGCATGAAGAGCTGTTCTGCCATATTTGGAAATTATGTCCAAATCTGGAGAATACATATTTTCTTCATTTTGACGTCACACGTTCACCTTGAACGGCATCCATGTTGGATTTCCTTCGGTAACACCTATGTGAGGTTGCAATCTAGGGCCATCCTGGCCTTATAATTCAATTTAGCGTTTTCATAGTGAAAAATATACTTCTAGGATATCTATGTATTGTTGTTTGGATATATTTTGCCATTAAATGCGATGGCAAGTAAGTATCTGCGAGTGTGAAAATACGAAACTCTTCTCCGTCTCATAGTATCGTAGTACCAGAGAGATTTTCATTGGGATATTTTCTGTCTGCAGAAGATGGAGGAGAAGTGCAATGGTGCTTTTCACAGGTAAAAGGGACACTAGATGAGGACCTCACTGAAGGTAAAATTTTAAAATTCTTTAAGTCTTCAGGCAATTTACCGTAAATTATAAGCTAACAGAGGTTACGCTAATTGAAGCCGTTCTCATGTACAGATTTAGTTTTAAGCTTAAATTTGTTCATTTTGGATCATTTTACTTAGGACGTGGTTATACTTATTGACATCTTTCTGATTTTCAGCTGATATAGTCTCTACTGTCGAATTTAACCATGATGGCGAGCTTCTTGCAACCGGCGACAAGGGAGGACGGATTGTGATCTTTCAGAAAGAAGAGGCGGTGAGTGGAACCAACGGTCATTTCTTGAAATTTCTCGAGGCGCTAATGAATATGGCATCTAATAGATTATTTGCATGATGTTTATTACAGCCGAAAGGATCTCAACATTATGGCGAGTACAACGTTTACAGCACTTTTCAAAGTCACGAACCGGAGTTCGATTATTTAAAGAGTTTGGAGATCGAAGAGAAGATAAATAAGATCAAATGGTTAAAGCGACGAAATGCATCGCACTTTTTGCTTTCTACCAATGGTGAGTTCATTAGTTAATTGTCTTACTTAACCCTTAAAAAATGCCCGTTTAAAACACGGTACGTAAAACGTTTTGATAAAATGATGTACGATCAAAAGTTTATAGATCTGTTTAGTATGTGTGACGATTGTCGTAGTTTCGGTTCTTATATTGTGTCTTGGCACAGACAATCGTTTTCTTTACGACTTCACTACGTGGGGTAAATGTTTTCTAGTTGTATCAAGATCTGACAGTGTTTACAATTGAATTGTGTTGAATTTCAATAGAATTATCACCTAAACTATTTGTATCTTCACTGTACCAAGAAACCTGTCAACACCTGTGAACCATCTACCCTGCAAAACATTTGTACAAGAGTCTTTTTGAATGATGACAGAATGAGTCAAGGAGCCTTACACATACTCCTTGCTTATGGCTTGAGACTAATGGTAATGATGTTCACACTTTTGGTTAGTGCAAGTATGAAGCAATATATGCAAGCACAATCCTTGAGATACACATGATGATCATCATTGCACGATGGGTGTCCAATATATCTCAGGGATCTGACAGCAAGTTTTGTTTATGATTGTATCATGCCGGTGAAACCAGCACAGTGGAAAAGAAAAATTTTCATTTTTCGTGTGATTGTTCTTATGCCACTTTGGCTCACATCTGGGCTTTTTGTATGTCTGCTTGTGAGTGTGAACTACATGAAGGAGTTGTGGGTATTAGTAGAGCTCATATTAATTTATAAAGCTAAACCACGGACTAAGAGTCTGACTTTTCACTGTGGCATGTCACTGTATGTTGTTTTTCAGTACCACTCAGGTTCAAATGTTATGATGTCATTTCCATTTATCATTTCAATATTGCTGTGTCATTCTTCCCAGCACTTTCAGTGTGCTTGGTCATGTTTACATTTTGTTACTTATTGCAATTTGGTAGTGTCATCAAAGTTAGAGTTGGAAATCAATTTCTTCCTGCAGGAGCCAACTGCCAACTAACAAAAAGAGCAATTCTGATTGGAATTAACTAAGACTCAGGCTCAGTCTCTTCAAGCACAGATACTGAAGAAGGCAGCATTTTTTGACTGACTAGTTTTGATTCCATAACACAAGATCACACGGCATTGACCAATTTAATACTTAATAATCATCTTTTACCAATAATTTTTTTTGATATATTTTTCAAGTGTTCATCTATGTGTGTTATATGTGATCTTTTTTTCTTATTTTTTGCAACAATTCAGCTATGTTAATCAGTTTTTTAAACCTTTTTTCTTTTTTTTGTTTAGTAAGGTAATTTCATACTCAATGGCATGTGTAACAATTTAGTGCTATTTGTTTATGAAAGACATTTGATTTTCTCTTTCTTTCAGATAAAACTGTGAAATTATGGAAAATTTCTGAAAGGTGCTATGCTCCATCGAACTTCAACCTTCGCGATGACCAAGGGGTACCAAGAAATCCTGAAGATGTAACAACATTACGTGTTCCTGTGTTTAAACCCTCTGAACTAGTTGTAGAGGCTAGCCCTAGAAGAGTGTATGCAAATGCACACACATACCATATCAATTCTATATCCTTAAATAGTGATGATGAAACATACTTGTCAGCAGATGATTTGAGGATAAACTTGTGGCATCTTGGGATCAATGATCAGAGTTACAGTATCCTTTTTGCATTATCCAGAATAATGATTTTAGAAAAGACATCTATATATAAGAAATTTGTTTACAGAGTTAAGATTTCTTGCTGAGTAATACATGGTTAATACTTATAACTTTGCCCCTTGAAGCTCCTTTTAATATCACCTTTCCTTAATTTCAGCATATTTCTCATTACATAATTTCAAACTCATAATATGGCACTTGTTAGACAAATGTCAGGATAAAAGTTAATGAACATTTCCCTTGTGTGATCAATGGTAGGTTCAAAGCACATGATTTGTCTCATTACATGAAGATGTAGTGAGGATTTCTGGTAACCTATCTTAAGATGGCTTACTACAGTTTTTCTGAGACTCGGTAGCATGCACTATGATTGAATGCTAGAAGTCAGTATTAGTCGAGCAGACAAAAATGACGCAAGTACATCTAAGAAGAAACAAACACAAGTTCAGCATTTATTTATTGCATTGTTAGTGCAGATTTAAGCTTAACTGTGTGATCAGATATTGTTGATATAAAACCAGCCAATATGGAGGAACTAACAGAAGTGATCACTGCTGCTGAGTTCCACCCTATAGAATGCAGTACATTTGCGTACAGTAGCAGTAAAGGAACTGTTAGGCTTTGTGACATGAGGCAATCAGCTTTATGTGACAGGCATTCTAAAAGTAAGTTCTAACACTACAGTAGACATCCATTATCCGTCCTTGTTGTGCCATCTAAGGCTTCCTAGTAGTAGGTGTCTGTTACTAAAGATGTGTACGAGTTCTGATTTTAGGTTTAGCTGAGAAAAGTCATCTTTCCACTAAGAAAGCTTTCATGACAAGAAATACTTTCCAGTGGTTACCTTCAAAAACCAAAAAAAAAAAGAAAGAAAAAAAAAACAACCTATTCTTGTACTTGGAAGATGACATTTCCTCAATATCTATCAACTGTTGAAAAATTGATATTTAAGATAGCGTTTCTCGGCTTTGCATAACTGTCTTGAATTCTCCCAACTCCCCATTGTGTTTAGATGAGGCTATGTCAACACAGAAACAGTCCTCTCTTGCTTAAGTCTCACATTGAAGTTTAGTGAATACTGACCAAAATAATGTCACATTGTGTCCTCTACAAAGAGTCTGTTTCTTTGCATGCCTGATCATTGAGTTTAGATGTCACAGGGTCCGAAATTGCGCTTTCCTGGTCGCCAATGCAACTAAAAATTTTGCACTGGCGACCAGAATTTCGCAGCTGGTCGCCAGTGGGCGGTTAACTATTCCAAGCCACGATAATTACACAAACTTAGATTTTCAGCCAAATCGATTAAAATAAAATTCAAAGCCGCCCGCCAATTGGTCACTTACTTTTTACCTTCCCGCTGCTTTCGAAGTATAAAACCGAGTTTCCTGTTACTATAACTCTACCACAAGGTTCCACAGCTACAATCAGTGCAAAGCTTCATCGCCATGTTTTTCCAACGGTTTCCCATAACATACGTATTGCGGACACAGAAGGCCACATGCGTTCTTTCGCCAGGAATATTTATTCAGGCGATGTGGTGTCCAAAGACTGATGTCCTGAACTCTTTCCGTAATTTATTACAAAGTGGAGACGGAACATCCGCGAAGAAATTAGTGGAAGATTTCGATATTCAACATGGCGATCCATCGATCGTCTTGACACAACGCGAAAGGAAAGATCGTTTTGCACGTAGAGCAAAGAACCAAATGGCAGTTTTCAGTCGGGTACATTTCTTCTCCAAAAGGTAGAGACAAGAGAAGGTATAAAATTGACTTGAAACATTTGGCAGTCTCATGAAACTGCGTATATGGCCGGCTTTCGATTCGTTCGTCGTGGGTTTTCAGTGGTAGGTGTTTCAATAATCAGCGTGTTTGTATTTAATCTTATTGTTAGCGAAAAAATCGCCATCATTGTGACCCCAAATGCGTTCTCTTCGTTCCGATTCTTAAAAGAAATATTGGCGAGCAGAATTTTCCATCTGGCGACCAAAAATGTTGGTTTGTGTTTCGCTGCGAAGGAAAAATTTTATTGACACTTTTTAGCGACCACATTTTTCCATATGGCGACTGAAAGAAAAATTTCAGTCGCCAGTTGGCGCCTGCCTGAAAAAGTTAATTTCAGACCCTGTGTCAGTGTACTTATATAATAATTCTTGAGGTTATTTTTATCAGAAGAGGAGATAAAATGAAATTACAGTTGTAGTTTGTGCAAGAACAAAGACCCTGATGAGCAGGAAAAAATATAAGAACTCTTTCCCAATGACTGCCCCCTCCCCTTAAACCAAGCTCCGAAGTCATAGTTGATCTTGTATAGTGTTTTACTTAAGGTATTATGTTGTTGTTATTATGGTTCACATTATATTTTTACTTGCAGTGTTTGAAGAACCAGAGGATCCTGGTGCCCGATCATTTTTTTCAGAAATTATTTCATCTATATCAGATGTGCGATTTAGCCACAATGGCCGACACATGTTGACACGGGACTACTTGACAGTCAAGGTGTGGGATTTAAACATGGAAAACAAGCCAGTGGAGGTTTACAATGTGCATGACTATCTTAGAAGCAAGCTATGCTCCCTGTATGAAAATGACTGCATCTTTGACAAGTTCGAATGTGTTTGGAATGGAAATGATGGGTAAGCTATTTGGTTGATATTGTTCATTGCCTTACAGTTGAAGGGGTGCATGGAGAAAGACCCTAAGTGACATCTGATAGACTGCAAGATTCTCATAGCAAATCACTTTTCACTTCCTTGTACAGAAAAGGAGAATTTGACATGAGATCAAGAGTCACTTAGGGTTCCCCTTCAGTTGTGGCCATCATATTAATTTTGTATTAATTAATTATGTTATTAGTTATATATTAATACACAAGGAACTAATTCTAGATTTGTCTGGTTCCTTTACAACTCTCACAAAGAAGTTGCAAAGGCAATTTGTATTACTTGTGTACTTGTAAATAGTTTTCCAAGGGTGCTAGAATAACAGGGTATTGAAACTTACTGAAACGAACTCTCGACCAGGTCATTGCAGCAATAATATTATTGTGTACCATGAAAATCAGTGACCGAACTATGGAATGGACTCAAATATTTGCACAGTGACCACTCCTTTCTTTCTTTTTCTGAAATGCCCACATTACTTACTTATATTGTTAGCAAAGTTCAAAGTAAAGGTGGGGAAAGAGAAAGAAGTGAACAAAAGTGTTAAAAGTAAATAACAATAATGCGAATGAGATTAAATTTCGATAAACATTTCAAAATAAAAATGAGCAATAGAAATTTTACACAATGTTTCGATGTCATCATGACATTATTATCAAGTGACAAGAAAATAACGGTTCAACAGTGTTATATATGCGGTGAGAGGTGTGATTGTTCATTAACATATTTGTTTAAACAAATAGTTTTGCACGGATGGAATCGGATTGCATGTTCAGGCTAGGTTTCTTCTTTGTAATAAACAGCATTTCGTAAATCAAACAATCCAGTTTTCCGTGGCATTTCTTTAGGACAGAAAAATTATTGGCAAGGTCGTTGATGTTATAAAGGCCGTGATCATTCTTTAAATGCTTTCCAATTGCGGAGAACCTGTGTTCATCAATACGTTGGTGCAAATGCTGGCTGGTATACCCGACATACTCTGCATCGCACAGATCACATTGGTAATTGAACACTACGCATTGTTGATTAATTAGAGGTGGTTTTGGTCCACGCATCTTGAGATCTTCACAGATTTTGCGACTCTTGAATACTGGTTGAAGAGTGTGATCGATTTTCTTGCTCAGGTCAGATAGTTGTTTTTTCACTGCATCGGCCGACGTTTGATCTTTAAATGGCAATACCACTCGGTGAACAGTATCTTCGTTGACAGGTAGTTGAGGTGGCATGAGAGGATCTTTGGTCATCATTGAGGTGACCAAAGATCCTCAATTTTGATTGATTTTCGCAATAAGAAAGTAATAGTGGTGACATGAAAAAGTGTGCATACACAGAAAACATGCAATTGACAGCAATTGAGATAAGATGGACAATGTGCTTCAAGATACTGAAACTTGATGTGGGAATAAATTTTTGTTTATAATTTTTAGTGTTCCATCTAACAGCTGATTTCTTTGAATTTATTTCTCTTTCAGGTCTATAATGACTGGGTCCTACAATAATTTCTTTCACATATTTGACAGAAATGATAAGCAAGATATCTGTCTTGAGGCATCTCGAGAGTTCAGCAAGCCACGCCAGATCCTCAAGCCTCGCCGTGTAGCAGTTACAGGAAAACGAAAGAAAGATGATATTACAGTAGAATGCTTGGACTTTAGCCATAAGATACTCCATACTGCGTGGCATCCTCAAGAGAACATTATAGCAGTTGCAGCTACAAATAATTTGTACCTGTTCCAAGAGGCCCGAACATAACTCTTCAAACTGTTTATAGGATGCTTTTTTGTAATAATTACAGACAATTTTGAATTTAGGCTTAAAACTGAATTGAGGGTATTGCATTGTATGCGATGCCTTACACAGCAACTCTTAGGTAATTGTCAATCATTAACATTTTGAGACTACCATTTTTTTTGTGGAATTTTTGAAAAAAATATTTATAACATCAAATTAACTTCCTCAACCTTTCATTTAAAGAGTCCTGTAGATTTGAGTTATCAGAACTGATTGGCAGTGCCATGTTATCTCTTTTAATTGCTACAGTACCAGTATTTTCCTATCCCTGTAAGAATCTGCTTTGACTAACATAACCCTTTCCTGATATTGAGCAATCACATATTGCTTTCTTTTGCATGGAGGTTGAGTGTATGCTTAAGCTTCACTTTCAGTGGTTCAGTTGCAACAGTTGATTGATACTCTGTAAATATAAGTAATGAACCTTAAGATGAAGATGCAAATTTTTGTAAAATTAGGGTATAAGGTACTTCTGTTGCAGCTAGCAAGACTGTTGCTTATTTTCAGAAAAGTTCTTCTGAGATTTTGTTAAATTTAGGTAGTTTCAAATGCTAAAGTTTTTAATTTCTCAAACCAATAAGCAACCTCCTTATTTCCACTAATTAACAAATAAGCCCAGATCTTAACTGACAAGTACTCAAGTGTTGCCTTGTGTTCAAGATGTACTTTATTTCTTTCAAGAAAGGTACTGTGTTAAGCCATGTATTCCAATTAATTCCCCATTTCTAGACCTGCTTCCTCTATTTTCTGATACATTTGTTTAACTGTTTCTGTTGGTAACCTTGAACCATAACAAACATCTGCTCAGTAGCTGAGGTTGTGTAAAGAGCAGAAAAATCACTTCATTTGAGGGTTTCTTTGATGTTGATGTTGATGTTTTCTACCAGCTTTTTCAAACTAACAAGTTTTAGTGTATCTATTAAATAGTTGTTTCTTATTTTCTTGACAAAAGAAAAGAAACTGTTCACCCTGCCTTCTTGAAAGTAAACTACTGTTTGTTTGTTTTTTTAGAGTTGGCAAGTGAGCTATTTAAATGGGAAAAGAAAGGAATATATTGATTTGTAACTGCTCACAATAAAAAAAACACTCTTGTTTGTAAATATCCGGAGCATCTTAACGCTTTCAAATGTCAGTTACAAAGGAGCAGTTAACACCTTGATTAAGGTAGCTTGCAACTGTTTCCAGCATTTTCCAGTGCTTTGATGGATCACCACTACCACTCAGTTTTAGTGGATCCCTACAGTGATGACATCAAACAAATGCACAATCATGGGTCGAAAGGTTACCATAGCAACAACCTAACCCTTTGAGTTTGAAGTTCTTATGACTCTAGGAGACATAAGGCAGAAATGTTGTCATGTAACTGTGGGTGCATTCCTTTGGGGTGATCTGGATCAGGATTAGTGATTCAAGTTCTCTCGGATCGTGGTGCATCAAAGAAACCGATGAATCCACTCTGATCATGGATTCATCGTTTGCTTTGATGAACCATGATCCGAGTGATCTGGATCACTGATCCTGATCCAGATCACCCCAAAGGAATGCACCATGTGATAAAACTATTAGGGAGTAACTTTCACGGTTTTGAAAAAGAAATTGTGGGAGGGGGGCCCCTTGTTTTTGAAAACTTGAGATGGCTCTTAACTTGGCCTCACAAACTTTAGAAGTATGTTAAAAATCTTGACAGGATGATGGAAACTCTACTTTTTAAACAAAGTGCACACTTTGAACAGTGTATGTCGGAATAGATATGCGATGGGTACATGTTTAGGCATAGTGTCCGAGGGTTCAACGAGGGGAAAGTGCTGACTGGGAACGAGGTACTCTCTGGGGCAGGATGCTCGGGTGAATGTTTAGAAACTGGATAAAAGTGGGTGCAAGGATGAGGAGGGCTCAATAAAATATGGAGAAAAGGAAAACCAACGGTATGCCTTGCCGCGAGGGAAAGAAAAGTAAAGAGCTCTACATGTGGATGATCTTCGCGTGCAATCTGCGAGTTGTTGGGTAGAACTTCTCAAATTCGGTGATAATTCATCAAGTTAATACAGAAAATCACAACCGTGAAGGAGATTTCGATACGCGGTCTTAATTAGCATAGATTTTTACGATTTTACTTATCCGGTTACTCTTACGTTTTTCTTTCGATTGAGAAAATATGTCGAACACTCGAGACTGTTTCATCGGTTATCCAAACACCGAATTTCGTCAAAAATACTCCGCGGCGCGTCGTATTTTCAACTCTCTTCTCGGTGTTTGGATATCCCGATGAAACAACTGTCTCGTGTTTGAGATATTACATGAAGGTGCAGCAAATTTTTTTGACATTTCTTCTCCGTTAATAAGTTCAATGACAGCGTTAAATGTTTGAAAGATTCAGGTGGCAGCTGAAAGGTGCATGAAGCGCGCCCAAATGTGTCGAACCCATCTCTATCATAGAGAGCAAAACTCTTTCACGACAGAAGGTAAAGGATTTATCGCGTCGCCAGAAGTATACGATATTCAAAAGAACTTACCGAAAAACGACGTGAAATAAGAAAAATCCAAGGAAAATTCTGGAGTGGTCTGCAGACGCCCTCTGCAAACCTTGCAACCCCCTGCAAGAGGGACGATTTGGAACAAAATTACTGAGAGAACCTCTAAACAAACTCATCAACACCAACTTGTAGCAGACGCTTATCCTTGCTGGACGTGTTCTGATTTTCCAAATGTACTTGTTCCATGTACTTGTTATCTGGCTTTGTTGGCAATTTTAAATCCTTATTTCCTTGCTTTTACGCGCACGTGAAGGTATTAGCGGAGCTCTTGCGGCCCGAAGGGTATACTCACGAAGAAGAAAAAAAGGAAAACCATGAATTGATTTTTTCGTGGTTATCATGGCTAATGGTATTTCTTGAGGGCGCGTATGCACGACGACGACAGAGTCGCGCAACATGGCGGCCATATCCTAGCTAATAGGTTGACCGCGATATACAGCCTTGGTTTAAAGAGTACATTTTTGATATTAAACATCCATGTTATGGTCAACTGACAGCTGTCAAATCAAGGTATCCGCTGACCAGTATCACGTGACCGTATTACGGGCTCAAGTTTAGAGCGCCGGCCTAGGAGCTCCGCTTTTAGGCTTGGCTAAATCTATATATTAATTTTTAAACTCTTTTGACCTTCTTTCTTAAATGACCCATTAGATCACTCTCATTGCTCACAGTAGCCCGGACATGGCATATACTCATCAAAAGTAACCAGATATTTACAACTGTTACATCTTAACTGATACGATCTCGATAAATGATCCCTCCAAACGAGATTTCCCTGTGTTTCCGCCGTTTTACCTTATGTCCAAGGAGTTTCGGAGTCTCTCCGCCGCTGCCTAGAACAACAAGGCATTCGCACCGTCTTTAAGTCCGACACGACACTTCGGTCACACTTAGTGCGACCAAAGAACACCGTCAACCCGGCTAAACAAGATGGTGTTGTCTACAGGATTCCCTGTGAGTGCGGCGAAGTCTAAATCGGGGAAACAGGGAGATCTATGCAGGAGAGGATCAAAGAACACGACAGGGATATACGACTCGCCCGTACCCAGACCTCCGCCGTTTCTGAACACACCCAAGAGACCGGCCACTATCCTATCTGGAATGAGGTCAAGTTTATTGATCGAGATCCTCACTGGTACACACGTAGGGTCAAGGAAGCTATTCACATAAGACTTCACCCTAATAACATCAACAGGGATAGTGGAATTGAAATTCCTGAAGCATGGATACCCACGATCAAGAAACACAACAACAGGAGAACGGTACAACAGCGGACCACTGAGGGAACAGCTACTCGCCGGAACAATGGAACAATAGGAGGATCGAAATGCACCAATCACAGCCGACCTTTGTGATATAAATGACACCGTGCAATCAGTCGACCTTATCGCCTGAAGAAGACTAGCAGTAAGCAGTCGAAACGTCGCGATCTACATCTCAAGTGACTACATCGTGAGACAAACGATAATACACTTTATTATAACATTGCACGCATAGCAGACCACACCACCCATTTCATCTCTCAAACTTCTTCCTCCCTGAGCACATCACATTACCTACTTTACTCAAAATCATGTTACACGAAGCAATGTTTCTTGCATGTTACGTTGAAAATTGCAAGGAAAGTTTTACGTGTAATATCCGCCAGGGAAAAGGCCCTGGGAACGAGATTGGTCTAATATCCAATTTTGTACCCTAAAATTGTTCAGTTACGAGAGGCAAGAAAAGTAGGCTATTGTGTAACAACCACTCTTCAGTTTGTTACATAGGAATTTTTTTAATATGAGCCGATCAGCGTGCCTCATTAGCTCGCGAGAGCTCTTTCTTTAATGACGGCAGATCACAGTTCCCCTTAAAGGGCCCTAGTCAGCCACACCTTTTTGTTTACATGCGAGAGTTTGGCTATTATATTTTATAGAGAGCATGTCCCAACGAAGGAAATCACTGTGAAACTACTAAAGATAATTAAACATACTTTCAGGAACAAGACTTACAGTAAAGCAATAATATTTCGCTTCACCATGCAATATCAATAATTTTCATAGCATCGAAAATGGCAGAGGCTGACTAAGATCCTCTAAACTCTCTTAAAGTGAAATGAATGCACAATAGCAATTCCAAGTGTTACCACAAACAGCAACAATTAACAACATCACATCAATTACTGCCAAATTTTAATGACACTTGCTTAATTAAATAATTACTTAAATAAATACATAATAATACTTATGATAACATTAATTATGGATACGAATTTTGAAAATTTTGGTTGTTACAGTGCATTTTGTTAAATAACAGTCACAATAACTTGTGAAAGAAATGTTCGGGATAGACGTTTCTGTGATACTTTTAACAAGACTAATATTGGTATATATTCGGTATACATTCGGTTGTTACAGTGCATTTAGTTAGTAACAATAACAGCATCACATTAATTGCTGCCAAATTTTAATGATACTTAATTAAATACTTACTTAATTAAATACATAATAATACTTATAATAATATTAATTATAAACGCGAATTTTGAAAATTTTGGTTACAGTGCATTTAGTTCAATAACGGTCACAATAACTTGTGAAAGCAATGTTCGAGATAGACGTTTCTGTAATACTTTAGCAACACTAATATAGGTACAATGAACAGTTCATAACTAACAGAAAATAGCGCTTTGTTTCAATATATTTTTTTGTCATATATGAAAATCGAAGACAAAACTAAAATAGACTGACAATTAGCAGCATTTATATTGTAATTCAGGATGAAAATCAGCGAAAAGATGGAAAATTATTTTTTTGCTTTTGTTTTTATTTTTATTTGTCATAAAGAAAAATGATACAACGAAGATACAAGTCTAGACTGACAACTGAATTGAGCAGAATTCTATCAAATACTCTCCCCTAGTTAGGTTTTAATTGAATCAGATTTTGGTCAAAGAATGAAGTGTGAATTAGTCAAAGCGAACAAAAACTAATATCTCTAAATTTCAATTCGACAAGGATAGACGACTGGAATGATAGGATTTTCTATTTGATATTCGCACATGAGGACTGCCTTCCCAAGATGCTTGCTGGCAGGCTGCTTCTCTTTCAGATTTTTCCCAGCGGCAGACCCCTTGAAAAGTGTGGCATTGATTGATAGTTTCAGTGAAGAATGATTAGACCTGTGCCATGTTGAATCAAACCAACACAGTCAGCTGACGCAACGAGGACTTCCAGTTCCACTGTACCAGATAGATCTCGAATCTACCCCACCCCCTCCTAAATATTACGTTAGCTTGACCACCAAAACCGAACTAAATGCCTCAAGCGATATATCTATCACCAGTTTCATTGCCACGCACCCTTTGCAAAACTCTTCAGGGCGGTTTGGATTACAAGCCTTTACATGGATTGCAAACCGCCCCAAAGAGGTTTGAAAATCGCGTAGCAATCATACTGGTGATAACACGGTAGCCATCTTGCCCCCACCAACAATACTGCATGACCAGGCTACCTCGACTAACTCAACCGACCTGGCCGCCTTGACCTACACAGCCAACTGGACCGCTTCAACCAACAGCACCGACTTGACTGCTAACACCTGAGCAAACCGACTGACCTGCGTCAAACAACACAACCGACTATTCTGCTTCAACCGACAGAATCGCTTCCACCAACTCAACTAACCACCACTCGCAACCAAACCAACGGAACTGACTCAACAGCCTCAACAGACACAACAAACATGCATGTGCTTGTGGAGGTAACCAAGTCAGTAAAGTTGACTCTAAGAACAAATACTCCAACACACAGAACTTAACACACAGGACATAAGGCGCTGTTGCACTGGCCGCAGAGTTTCATGTAACTTGTCTCGCACTTCTGTTGCGCCCTTGCTGACAAATTTCATGAGATCTCGCTTGTAGTGTAACAACGTCCCTTAAAACAAACATGCCTCACAACATTTTTGTTGCAGTAAACGTTGCCTAAAGTCGAGCTTGATTCCTATTTAGGCAACGCTTAATGCAACAAAACGCTGCTGCGAGACTAGCTAACGTAAGTAATATTAACTATCACGGCAGATTATAACAGCTGACTAGCAGATTTATAAGTAAAAATGGCACAAGATGAGATGAGATGAGATGAGACGAAAGGAGACGAGATTAGATGAGATAAGTTAAAATACCATACGATAAGATAATTAAGAAAATGAGATGAGATGAGATGAGGAAAAACGAGATGAGATGAGGATAGGATGTGACGGAAAGGAAAGGATAAGATAAGGTGAGGCAAGAGAAGAGAAGAGAAGAGAAGATAAGATGGGATAGGATGGGAAGGGAAGGAATGGAATGGGATGGGAGGGGATGAGAGAAGATAAGATAGAACAGGATAGGTTAGGCTAGGATAGGATAGGATGGGATGGGACGATAAGACAGGATAGGATAATTTAGGATAAGATAAAATAGGGTAGGATAGGAATGGGACAGGGTGGGATAGGATGGGATGTAATGGGATGTGAAGATAAGATAGGATGGGATGGGATGGAATGGAATGGGACAGAATAGGATAGGGTAGGATAAGGTATGGTAGGATAAGATAAGATATGATAACATGGTTCAGTTAGGAAATATAAATTAAGTTACGATACTATACGATAAGATACAATAAGATTAAGATACGATGAGATAATAATTAAGTTACGTTAAGATTCGATACGATAGCTATATGCATGCATGCAGCATACTACATACATACTTTATTGCAACTCCCTACGAGGGTTTTTCAGTTGCAGAACTACATAACTACAAGAATAAGCATTACGTATGAGATGAGATGAGATGAGATGAGATGAGATGAGATATATAACGTCTCAAATGAACAAAAACAAAAACAACGGTACGAATACCTAGATTAATGATAATGAACATGGTACTGACAGACTAGAACAGTCAACATAGTAGACAAGAGCACCATAAAAGTATAATCAACACAACCAACATAACAACGTTCACCAGCAAAACACTACACTGTGCTGATGCAGGTAGCAAAGGTAGTTGTGCTGACTTGCACAGCCAAACTAAACAAAACTGCCTCGACCAACGTGACAGATTAAACTGCCTACTACTACTACTACTACTACTACTACTACTACTACTACTACTACTACGACGACGACGACGACGACGACGACGACGACGACGACGACGACGACGACGACGACTACTACTACTACTAAGTGGACCACCTCCATCAACAACCAACTAGACTGTTGGATCAGAACGTTAAACTACGTCTCAACCACTACAACCGACTTCACTACCACAGTGAATTCAACTAACGCGACAGGCGCAACCATCCAACCGACTGCACTGCCTTGTCTAATCCAACAGGTTGATTGTTCAACCTACTGGACTGTCTCGACTTACACAACCGATTTGATGGCTGCATCAACACAACCAGCTAGACCTGGACTTCTAGAACCAACACAACTTGACCACTTGAACCAAAGTAACTGACTTAACTATGTCAACCAAACATTTTGATTGAGCAAGTCTTATCAGTGGTGTTGGCTGAGGAAGTCATGCTTATGATGTAGGCGGTTACGTAAGTCATTGTTTCCCAGAGACCCTTTCGACATGCCATGTGCTCGCCGCCATGTTGCTGGATTAGACGTGTTGTCGTTGTGTCCAGTTCTGTCTCATACTCGCTTATCTAGCTAGCATTACATGGTGTCAGAAGTGGCAAACGACAATGACGTCCTTCCGAGTTCCGTTGCCGGAAAATTACCACTTCAGCCATCCAGACGACCGGCCTAAATGGAGCCAACGATTCGAACACTTTTGCCAAGAATCAGGCCTTGTGAAAGAAGAGGAAGAAAGCCGATGATATCCTCAACTCCTTCAAGTCATCAACTACTCAACTGAAACAGCATCACACTGTGAAGACAAGTTTGACGGACATTTCGTAGTACGCAGAATGTTATTTTCGAGCGCCCAAAGTCAATCGACGCCGACAAGGGAAGGTGAGACAGTCGATAGTTTCGTCACAGATTTATACGCCTTGGCCAAACATTGCGCCGTTGGGACACTACAGGATGAATTGATTAGGGACCGGATCGTTGTTGGCTTGCTTGACTCTAAACTCGCCGAAAACTCCAACTTGACCCCGAGTTTACGCTTTCAAAACCGTTGCACCAGGCCCGGCAAAGCGAAGCCGGGAAGAGAAAGCAAACCCTAATGACAAATGACTTCAAAGAACCCACCGAGGTGGACGCTGTCAACTTTAGGATGCCGCCAAAATCAAAAGAATTCAAGAATCAAGGTAAAGATCCCCCAGCACTGAAACGTTGTGAATACTGCAGAAAAATCCCGACATATTCGACAAAACTGCCCAGCTAAGGAAGCGACTTGCCACAAGTGCTCAAAGCGACGTCACCAGGGAATCTTTTACAAGTCTTCGAGAACAGTTGGTTCGGTTGAGGAAGAAGACTACGCCTTCTTAGGAGCAGTTGGAACCGAGGCAGGCGAAAACATCTGGTCAGCAAAGCTCTCCTCCAACAACTCCCCTGTTTTCCTTCAAGATAGATACTGGAGCGGATGTGACGATAATCCCTGAGAGTATTTATAATTCACTGCATCCATCCACAACTCTGATCAAATCAAGCAAGACTTTGTTTGGGCCAGCAGATACAGCCCTCCCTACCCATGGCTACTTTATGGGAAAAATCACTCAAGGTGAAAAGGCCACAGACCAGGAAATATCTGTTGTAACCGGAGCACGGCAAGCCCTCCTCAGTTGCCCAGCAATAGAGTGACTCAAACTTGTTGAGACGATTAATGCCATAGAGGTAAACAAAGATTACAAAGCACAGTTCCCAAAACTGTTCACTGGACTCGGAAAACTAGATGAACCTAGCTATGTCATAAAACTGAAGCCACACGCCAAGCCATTCACTCTCACCACACCCAGGAGAGTGCCTGTTCTGCTCCTTTCGAAAGTCAAAGAACTTGCCCGGATGGAGCAAATGCACAGCATTTCCAAAGTTGATGAACCAACAGAATGGTGCGCTGGGATGGTCGTAGTCCCCAAGGCTCGAATCTGTGTGGGTCTAACAAGACTAAACGAAAACATCTTGAGGGAATTCCACCCCTTACCCTGTGTTGACCAGACACTAGCTCAACTAGCTGGAGTGAAAGTATTTAGCAAGCTAGATGCAAATTCAGGACTCTGGCAAATTGGCTTGTCACCAGAGTCGTCCAAGTTCACCGCCTTCATAACACCATTCGGCCGGCTTTGCTGTAACCGTCTGCCATTTGGAATCGGTTCGGCGACCAAACATTTCCATAAGTGAATCTCACAAGTCTTGGAAGAAACGGAAGGATCTCTGTGCCAGATGGATGATATCCTGGTCTGCGGTAAATTATTCAAAGAACATGATGAGCATCTGAAAGAAACTCTATGCAAGCTACAAGAGGCGAACCATACCTTAAATGAGGAAAAGTGTGAATTTGCCAAACCATCAGTGGAATTCTTAAGTACCACTGTCAATGCCGAGGGCATACAAGTTGACCCCAAGAAAGGAGAAGCTATAACGAAGATGGCAGCCCCTAAAGACCCATTAGAATTAAGAAGGTCCCTTGGAATGGTTAATCAGTTGAGCAAATTTCAGTCCCATATAGCTGTGCTCCCCAAACCACTAAGAGATCTCCTTAGTGCCAAGAACCACTGGACATGGGGTGAAATTCGGCAGCAGGCCTTTTCTGCTGTCAAAGACAGCCTCGCTTCCACTCCTACCCTTGCTCTCCATGATGCAAGCCGTCAGACAACTCTCTACAGGTGCATCTTCCTACCGCCTAGGAACGGGTCTACTGCAAAACCATGATGACCAATGGCGCCCAGTCGCTTATGCCTCAAGAGCTGTAATTCCTACAGAACAATGCCATGCACAAATTGATAAGGAAGCACTGAGCATAACTTGGACAAGTGAACGCTTTGCAGATTATCTCACTGGACTCAAGTTTCACATCGAGATGGACCACAAGCCACTAGTCCCTTTGTTCAGTACAAAGAACCTCGAAGAACTTCCAGCTAGGGTACAGCATTCCCGGATCGGTATGATGCGATTCTCCTACAGCATCTCACATGTACCTGGGAAAAACCTGTATACTGCTGACACATTATCCCGTGCACATCTTGTAAAACCTGTGAACCAGCAGGAAGAGAAGCTGGAAAATGATGTTAAGGCCTATATTGACTCAATTATCAGCTACCTGCCCGCAACGGAGGATCGACTAGAAGAGCCAAGGTGCCTACAACAGGAAGATGAAGTTACCAAGCAGATCGTGGAGTATTCCTGGACCCAATGGCCTGAGAGATCTCAACTCCCAGGACAGCTGGAACCATACTAGCCAGAGAGAAATGAACTGACAATACAACACGGCTTACTGATGAAGGGCAATCGTCTTTTCATCCCTGTGTCCATGCGACTAGGTGTCCTGGAGAGAATTCATGAAGCCCACCAAAGTATCGCCAAATGCAGAGACAGAGCAAGAACCTCAGTATGGTGGCCAGGTCTGAACAGAAAACTGGAGGAAGTGGTAAAGAAATTTCCAACCTGCATAAAACGGCATGTTAACAAAGCGGAGCCAGCGATTCCTTCTGAACTCCCTGACCGGACCTGGCAGAAAGTTGCTGCTGACTCATTTGAGCTGAAAGATCAACAGTACCTACTTGTCATAGACTACTTCTCTTGATATGTTAAGGTATTCAAGCTGTCCCGCACGACTTCACCTGACATAATAGTGGACCTCAAGTTCACGTTTGTGCGACACGGCATCCCAGACCAGCTACTGTCAGATAATGCCCCGCAGTTCTCAGCGAACACATTTGCCAAGTTTCAAAAAGAGTTTGGATTCACGCACATTACCTCAAGCCCCAATTTCCCCCAAGTAACTGGCGAGGTAGAGCGTGCTGTTCAGACTGTGAAAAACGTACTAAAGAAGGCATCAGACCCATACAAAGCCCTGATGGCATATCATGCCACTCCCCTTGAAAGCGGCCTCAGCCCTGCTGAACTTCTGATGGGAAGGAAAATCCCTACCGCGGTTCCTATCCTGCCAAGCCACCTGCCTGGAACCTAGCTGGCCTTACTTAGAGCAGTTCAGGGAGAAGGATTCTGCGCTAAAAGCCACACAGAAGAAGAACTTTGATAGACAACACTCTGCTACGAGCCTCCCAGACCTCTTGCCAGGAGATGCTGTCTGGCTACTCAGCAAAAAGGTTGAGGGGACTGCGGTAGATAAAGCTGGTACTCCTCGATCCTACACAGTCGCAACGCCAAATGGCCAGCTAAGGAGAAACAGACGCCACCTAAACCTCCTCCTTGAAACGCCCAGCGAAATGGAGAGCACACCTTGTGGAGAACCCTCCCCCTGTGAGAAGACTGACAGCCCAGTGTGCACTACCCCACTTGTTGACCCAAGAAGAAGTACCCGAAGTGGTAGAGAAATAAGAGTCCCATAACATTTCCAAGAATAGTTGCCTTTGGACTGTTTATTTGCTTTTTCACTTTGTTATCAAGCAGACTTGGTCATTTGTTGTAGTTGATAGAAACCTATAGTTCATAGGTTGAACTGATAGTTCCTCTCTGAACTTTTGAACTGCTTATTGCTTAGAAGGGAGATGTGATGTAGGCTGTTACGTAAGCCATTGTTTCCCAGAGGCCCTTGCGACATTCCGTGTGCTCGCTGCCATGTTGCTCGATTAAACGTGTTGTTGTTGTTGTTGTTGTTGTTCTATTCTGTCTCATACTCGTTTTTCTAGCAAACATTACAATGCTGTGTTGGTAACGGCCGTCTAGTTGACTGCTATGCTCGAGGCCGTCAAATTGGTTGTGTTGTTTGATGAAGTCCAGGAGGTTGATTTTTGATGTTGCAATCAAGCCTGTTGTGTTTATTAAGGCCGCACAGTTGGTTTTTTTTATGGAGATCAACCCATCTCAACTGTTGTATTGACTGTAGCAGTCAAGACCATTGTTTGGGTTGAGTCAGTCTAGTGGATACGTTGATGGGGTGGAGCTGGTGGAGGCAGTCAGGTCTGTTTTGGTCGAGGCAGTATAGCAAGTTGCGTCAGTGGTGTCAGTCCAGTTGGTTATTATGATTAGAGCAGCCTAGTCATAAGTGCTGCTTGAAGCAGTCGTCGGTTCAGTGTCCAGGTTGTTGCAGTCTTGTCAGTTGCTGTTGGTTGAGACAGTCTCTTTAGTTGACTGTGTTGGTCAACGCGGCTAGCTCGGTTGTGCTGGTCGAGGTAGTCTGGTTAGTAATATGCTGGTGGAGGCAGGATAGCTGGTTCCACTAGCTGAGGCATTAGAGTCGGTTGTGGTTGTCAAGCTAACGTAGTTTTTGGGTGGTGGATTAGAACTGGCACAGCGGAGCCTGAGATGGCAAACAGGACTTAATACAACTGACTTTGTGGGCTTAATTCAACTTGCCACAGGCCAAATCATTCTACACTGAAATACCAGTCAAAGCTAAACATTTGAAGAGGTCTGCCACTGGAAAACATCTGAAGGAGAAAACAACTTACTCACGAACAAGTTGAAAAGGCAGTTTTTCTGAAAAAGACTTGTCAAATTTGTAAAGATTTTCAATTTTGTAAAACAAGTTCTTGAAAACGATAAAAAGGAAAAGAAGGATTGAAAAATACACCCGCTAATTCACACTTCATAAAATTTCATGCCTTAACTTAATACTTGACTATGAATGAAAAAATGCTTACAAAATAGTTATGACAAAGGTCGCTGATTTTCATCCTAAACGGTCAGGCAGATAAAGTAAAATTGTCAACATTTATAGGAATACAAAAGTGCAGTAGAAAGAAGTTTTGTACAGAAAGAAACGATTATTACAAATTAAGAGAATGCTGCTAAAATAGTTTTGACAGAGGTGGTTGATTTTGACTGAATGTAAACAGTCAGATAGTTAATTAGATAAAATTATCGGCATTTCTATGATAACAAAAGTGTAGAGAAAGACGTTTTGTACAGAAAGAAAATGATTATTACAAATTAAGAAAATTCTACTGAAATAGTTTTGACAGAGGTGGCTGATTTTGATTAGGAATCAGAAAAAGTCTGATACTTATGAGTTGCTGTTGCTATGCGGCAGGTTGTACTGGGTTACATAGTACCAGTAGCAGGTCACCTGACCTGACCTGACAGTAACTCATGTTAATTAAATAAAATAAAATAAATTAAATAATAAATAAATAACTGAATAAATAAATAATTACAAAAGTAACATTTTCCAATTTCTTTTTAATTGCCTCCGCGTCTTCTGAATATACGGCTAAAAAATGCTGTCAGCCTTTTCCGAAACCCTGGCTGTCTCTTCTGGATTTTCTGACGGTAAAGAAATACGGTGCATGTTATACAGAATGCATCTTCATGTATTTAAAACGAGATATCTATGAAAATTCCTCAAAGTGATAGTGATGATGAATGGAATTAACGATCACTTCATAGAAATCTCGACGTCTTAATCCAATTGTTCTAATGGAATTCTTATTTAATTTACCTTGACTAACAGGTATTCAATTTCACGGGTTAGCAAAATTTGCATGGACTAAATTGTCATTTAACACTTGAGGTTGTTTGAGTGCGTTTTCTGTTTTCATTTTTTCAACGATTCAGTTTGTTAAAGCAGGAAACGAGAGAACGTCCATCTTTAATTATCCAGTAATGCTTGCAACCTTTTCTCTGAAACTTCCAAAAAACGTGACAACATATAGCTCCACTCATTGTACATGGATAGCTGATAATACACAACAGCTCAGCCAA
The DNA here is from genome assembly GCF_964199315.1 of Orbicella franksi. Classification (NCBI taxonomy): domain Eukaryota; kingdom Metazoa; phylum Cnidaria; class Anthozoa; order Scleractinia; family Merulinidae; genus Orbicella; species Orbicella franksi. Next base: position 12,985,793 of record NC_138146.1, read on the forward strand.
TAAGATTGCAGCATTTACATAAGTGACAAGTGAGCGACTAGACTTCAACTAAATCATAGATAGATAAATAGATAGATGTCTTCTTAACAGGCTTGCACTGTAATGTTAATAATTATCCACACATTCTGCTCCTTGCCTTCGAGAACGATATTGCGTCTGTAAAGTTCAGTGACACGGTCAATTTAAGAAAAATCATCATTGTCACCGTTTGACTGGATCTGACAGCAATTATTATCAATACTAGTAGTAATTGTAGATTAAAGAGTGCGTTCGGGTGGGTTTGGTATGTTAAAAAAGCAAAACTTCTAGGAACAACATTTTGTGCCTGAGCTGTTAGGTAGACGTGAAATTGGCCTCTCTCCAGCAGGGGCGAAGACAAATGAATTGATCGCAAAGCACGTGCATCCGAGAGGGTTTGTTCTCGTTTATACATGTATTACGTAATATTAGTTACGATCTGTCAGTAAAAAACACGGACTGTATTTGGTAGGCCGTCTTTGGTCCGCAGTCTGCGTTTTATACCTGAGTCCGTGTTTTATACTCAGTCCGTAATGCTTAGTCCGCAATTTATACCCAAGTCCGTGTTTTATACCTAGTCTGTAGTCCGCAGTCCGCAGTCCGTGTTTTATACTGTCCGCGTAAATCGGCACAAACGATGCCTGTTCCGTCGGTATGCGAGACGACGTGCTTTTATTACCAAAATTAGGGCAATTATTCTGTTTCCGAACACGACTTTGAATCGCCTTGGCTTTGGGCGAACAGCTACAGGGCATTTTCTCTTCCAAAACAATGAAACAGAAAACATGTTGGTGTACCAAAGCAATCCTGTGGAAGTTAAACTCTTTTCCTATGTTAACACTTTCGTTGGGTTTATGTTACATATTTTGCACACAGAAATCTAGGTCAGCGAAGTGAAACTACACATTTCCTCCTTCGATTTATTCTGCAGAAAGCAGCGTTGGTTTTGGTCGAAGAGAAGAGGGTACACAACACGCAGCCAAACTACAGCTTTCTGTTCGTACGGATAGTTGTACACATTTCGTGAAGACATGTCTGTAAGGTTTTTAAATGCCATTAACACTGACTTCGAACTTTAAATAAACAATTCATCCACCACAGTCCACTATTAGCTGCCTCGACGCTCGAAACTCCGCAATATTGCCTAACACTCTAAAGAAAGCACATGGACGAGCACGAAGATGATGTCATTCGCCTCTCAAGAATTTTTGGGGGAGGGGGGTCCAAATTGGTGTCCATACAAGGATACATACACAAAAACTCGAATTTTTCCGCATCACCCGATTAGAACTGTGTTCTCTCGAACGCAATTATGCAATCATTCTTACCTTCTTCTCAGCCAGTTGAGCAAGCTGCTCTTTCAACTCTTTGTTCTCACTGAAAATAGAAAAAAGGGGAAACACTAATGAGCCAAAAAATATTCTGGTACATTACAAATTGTAGATTAATTTAGGAATTGAGGTGTTGAAGTAACCAAGTAACACAGTTAGGTTTGAGGTTACGTGGTAAGTTGCTTAGTAACACATTCGGTCTTGAGGTGGTGTAGTAACATAAGGTGTTTGTATTAATTAAATCACTAGAGACAATATTATGTGAGACTGATAATACGCCCACTAGGCCAAAAAGTTCCTTAGAAACACAACGCAATGTAGGGTTCCTGAATAACACAATAAATTGTTAAGTTGCAAAATAATTGTGGACTTCAGCTAGCATAGTAGCACGTGTCTTCAAAGACAATTTATTCAAAATATTTTTGTTACAGAACCAGTATTCAACTAGTAGAAATCTAAACGCGAAGAGAAAGAAAAAAGACTGGTATCTAATAATATGTAACAAGACTAATAGTTAATAACAAACAGATGAGTGAAAAAAAAAAAATTACCATAATGATAATAACAATACAAAATGCTAGTAAAGAAAAAGTTTTTCACTGCCAACGTTGACGTTTCGTATGTACAACATACATCTTCAGAAGTGACCGTTAACTAGATTACAATCGAAATTTAAACGCGAAGAGAAAGAAAAAGACTGGTATCTAATAATATGTAACAAGACTAATAGATGTAAGATGTATGTTGTACATACGAAACGTCAACGTTGGCAGTGAAAAACTTTTTCTTTACTAGCATTTTGTATTGTTATTATTATTATGGTAATTTTTTTTTTTCTCTCCCGCAGACTCATCTGTTTGTTATTAACTATTAGTCTTGTTACATATTAGTAGATACCAGTCTTTTTCTTTCTCTTCGCGTTTAAATTTCGATTGTAATCTAGTTAACGGTCACTTCTGAAGATGTATGTTGTACATACGAAACGTCAACGTTGGCAGTGAAAAACTTTTTCTTTACTAGCGTTTTGTATTGTTATTATTATTATGGTAATTTGTTTTTTTTTTTCACTCATCTGTTTGTTATTAACTATTAGTCTTGTTACATATTATTAGATACTAGTAGAAATCTGTTCTCTGCTGCTGTAACGTTATTAACAATGCCCTTCGTATGACATTTAATGCTCCATCAGTCTTGATAAGTAACGATTCCAGAAAAATAATACGGAGTCGTTCACATACGTAGCGACTAGCCCGAAATCGAAACTCGCACTGGTCTTGAAGTCATGTGACTTCCTATCTCATGTGATCTCTGAATGTATGCAAATGCAAGGTAGAATCCGATTTTCAGATCGACAGAGTAACTGAGTTACATAATGAGTATTAAGGTAAATACACCAAAGTGTTGTTTTCTAGTTGGTACGATAAAAAAATAAGTTTTAACCGATAGTTGAGTCGAGTCTTGAGATTTGGAAAGTACACTGGTTGCTCAGAGGTGCGCTGAACATTTTATTGATAACTAAGATTCCAGCACCCCTTGCAGACCCTGCAAGGTGACTCAGTTCAAATGAAATCAACCACTGAAAAATGTCTAAAAACTAGCATTCATTCTGATCACAAATAATAGCCCAATACCGTCATTCGTGAACACATATCTACATTACAACTTGCGTCTATTTGCGACTCCGTTTGGCCAGGCCTTACGTGCACTTGCGTTGACTTGCGATGACTTGCGATGACTTGTGCTCACTTTGGTCGAGATCAAATTTGCACGCAAGTCGACGCAAGTTTTTCACCGTTTGGCCCCCCAACCCAAGTCAACGCAAGTTGAGTGACGTCTAGTAACCTCTTATTAGCCAATGAAATACAGGATATGTCTGCCTTGAAATGGTTTTTTTTTTTTGCGACCTGCGTGTACCTGCGAGGAAACTTGGGAGTCCGTTTGGCCACCCAACGCAAGTCTCTACGCAAGTTCAACTTGCGGCTACTTGCGACTACTTGCGAGTCCGTTTGACCAGGGCTTTACACTAAACCATTCAAGAAATTCCTTACCGAGAAAGGTCTTCAATGTCCCAATTCTTTTGCTGCAATTAAAAAGTAAACCATGTTTAAATGTTATATAGCAATGCAGTAAATGGAATCCATAATAAAAGTCAACTAATTAATCAGGCTTTCAGAGTTAATATTTAAACAAAATACTGCAGCATTCCAGTCAGATAAGTAAGGACTTTTGAATTAAAAATCCAGCAAGTCAGGCTTCACTAACTTCCCAAATTCAAACAGGTCCATGGGAAAATTCTAATGACTTGGTGACTTTCTAATGACCTGTTGGAATTGGCTTTTAACACCATCCCAATAAACCGTATTTATAACAGCGAAATTCTCTTCGTAAATGCAGGCTTATCGGTGAACACACTTAAAGAAAATCCAAACTTTAAGTCAAATATTTGTATGTTACTAAAACGCGATCGATCATCAGTCCCTTTTTCTAAAACAAAATTGTGTTAACCAAGGTGGAAAACGATTAGCCTTTCAAGATATTTTTATTACACGATATTCATTTCTTATGTTCTTTATAGCATTTGTCTTATAACTGCAAATTAACAAGATGTTTTTGCTTCCGTGCACCTAAATGCTACTTATGATCAATCACAGACATTAAGGGTTTTTTTCTCTGTCTTTCAAAGGTTGACTTTTCAAAGTTATGCTTAGTGACTTTTTGTATACGATAGTTCCCAACAAAACTGAGAGATTGGAATTGTCTTGTATCGGTCTAAGTAAATAAATAGACTGTGATTAATATACTTAAGTTCTCTTACCTCAAGGTCTTCTCTTGATTCACGTAGTTGGCTGAAAAAAAAAAACATATCGTTAATGAATATTTCTTTGTTAATTAGTGATTAATCAAAACAGCAGTTCAAAATTCCTAAACATTCTACCAACTATCAGAGACGTTTTACTTCATAAAACACATAAATGGTCACTGAATTGTATTGCTCTGCAGGAGAGAGTCTAAATGTGTTTTAACCGATAGCTGTGAGTTGCTCAAAGTTGTAACTGTCAGCCGAGTCTTGAGATTTGGAAAGTGTACTGATTGCTGAGAAGTAGGCTAAACATTTTACTGATAACTAAGATTACAGCACCCCCTACAGACCCTGCAAGCTGACTCATTTCAAATGAAATCAACTACTGAACAACGTCTACAAACTTGCATTCATTCTGATACTTGTCCGCCTATTCAACTGATCACAAATAATGACCCAATACCATCATTATCGGACACATATCTACATTACACTAAACCATTCAATGCGTTGCCTATACATAAAACGTTAAATCTCAACAAATTCTTTACCGAGAAAGGTTTTCAACGTCGTCATATTTTTCCTGCAATGAAAAAGTAAACCATGTTAAAATTTCATAGAAATGCAGTAAAGGGGATCGATATAAACGTAAACTAATTAATGAAGTTTTGATAGTTAATATTTTAAAAAAATATCGCAGCATTCCAGTCAGATAGGAAAGGGTTAAAAAACAGCAAGTCAGTTTTGACTAACTCCCCGAATTGCAACAGGTGCATAGGAAAATTCTAATGACTTGGTGACTTTCTAATGACCTGCTGGAATTGGCTATTAACACCATCCCAAAAAGACGTATTTATAACAGTGAAATTGTCTTCGTAAATGCAGGCTTATCAGTGAGTCGGCTTAAAGAAATTCCAAACTTTACATCACATATTAGTACATTACTAATGAGCAATCGATCATTAGTCCATTATTTTTTCTTTTAAGGTTTGACTTTTCAAAGTTATCCTTTGTGATTTTCTGTGGTTCCCATTTAAAAAACAACTCAACAAAAGTGAGAAATTGAAATTGTATTGTATCGGTCTAAATAAATAGACTGTGATTAGTATACTTAAGCGCTCTTACCTTTAGGTCTTCATTGGATACACGGAGTAGGCTGAAAAAGAAATCCATATTGTTAATGAATATTTTTTTTAAAATTATTGATTAGCCAAAAAAGTGGTTAAAAATTGCTTAACATTCTCCCAACTATCACAGACCTTTTACCTCATAAAACACATAAATGGTCACTGAATTGTATCGCTCAGCAGGAGAGAGTATAAATGTGTTTTAACCGATAGCCGCGAGTTGCTCAAGATTTCAACTGTCAGTTGAGACTTTGGAAAGTGTAGTGATTACTGAGATGTAAGCTGAACATTTTATAGATAACTAAGATTCCAGCCCCTAATGCAGACCCTGCAAGGTGACTTAGTTCAAATGAAATCAACCACTGAAAAACATGTGGAAACTTGCATTCATTCTGATACTTGTCCGCCTATTCAATCGATCACGAATAATAGCCCAATACCGTCATTATTGGACACATATCTACATTACACTAAGCCATCCAATGCGTCGCCTTTACATAAAAAGTGTAACGAAGAATATATCTCAAAAAATTCTTTACCGAGAAAGGCCTTCAATGCTGTCATATCTTTGCTGTAATAAAAAAGTAAGCCATGTCAAAATTTTATAGAAATGCAGTAAAGGGGATCGATATAAAAGTAAACTACATGTAATTAATCAGGTTTTAAGAGTCAATATTTAAACAAAATACTGCAGCATTCCAGTCAGATAGCCGAAAGGGCGTTCTGGTTAAAAACCCCGCCAGTAAGGTTTGACGGTGCATGGTAAACTTCTAATGACTTAGTGACTTTCTAATGACCTATAATGGGCTGTTACCACCATCCCAAAAAACGTATTTATAACAGTGAAATTCTCTTCCTGAATGCAGGCATATTACTTAACAGAGTTAAAGAAAATCCAAACTTTGCATCAAATACTAGTACATTACATTACTAATGGACAATCGATTGTTAGTCCACTTCTTTAAACAAATCTTGATCTACTTAGTTTCACTTACTGAGAAGAGTTTCTTGCTTTTCGTCAATTCTCTGAAAAGGAAAACCATAAGGTTAATGAAAATTTTTTGCTAGTGACTAATACCAACAGACTCTGTAACGTGACTCAACTTTAATGAAAGCAATCACAGTAAAGCGTCTAAAAACTTGCATTTTTCCATTACTTAGAGCTTGTTTCTTCTCTAGTAAAAATAGTGGTAAAACTATATCACACTGAACCACCCAATACATGGTCTAAGCATAAATATTTTAATGCAGAATATTATCTCAAGAAATTCTTTACTTGAAAAAAGTTTCAATCTTGATATTTCTTCAGTAAACATTCTATCAACTATCAGAGACATTTCACTTTATAAAGCACATATATAAATGTTCGCTGAATTGTATTGCTGAGCAAGAGAGAATCTAAATGTGTTTTAACCGATAGCTGCGAGTTGCTCAAGATTGTAACTGTCAGCTGAGACTTTGGAAACTTTACTGATTGCTGAGTGGGCTAACATTTTACTGATAAATTAGATTCCACCACCCCCTGCAGACCCTGCAAGGTGACTTAGTTCAAATGGAATCAACCACTGAACAACGTCTAGAAACTTGCATTCATTCTGGTACTTGTCCGCCTATTCAATTAATCACAAATAATAGCCCAATACCGTCATTATTGGACATATATCTACATTACACTAAACCATTCAATGCGTTGCCTTCAAATAAAGCATTTGATAAAGAATATATCTCAACAAATTCTTTACCGAGTAAGGTCTTCAATGACGATTGTCTTGTGCTGCAATAAAAAAAATAAAGTAAACCATGTCAAAATTTTAAAGAAATGCAGTAAAGGGGATCAATACCAAAAAAAATTATTAATCAGCTTTAAAGAGTTAATATTTAAAAAACATACTGCAGCATTCCAGTCAGATGGGAATGGGCGTTCTGGTTAAAAACCCTGCCAGTAAGGTTTGACGGTGCATAGGAAACATCTAATGACTTAGTGACTTCCTAATGACCTGTTAAGATGGGCTGTTACCACTATCCCAAGAAAAACGTATTTATGACAGTCAACAGAGTTAAAGAAAATCCAAACTTTCCATCAAATATTAGCACATTATATTACTAATAGGCAATAGATTGGTAGTCCGTTTCTTTAAAAAAAATCTTGTTCTACTTAATGTCACTTACTGCCACGAGCGCCTTGCTTTTCGTCAATTTGCTGAAAAGGAAAACCATAAAGTTAATGAAAATTTTTTCCTGGTGACCAATAAAAACAGATTTTGTAACAAGACTATATTCCAATGAAAGCAATCACTGTAAAGCTTCTAGAAACTTGCTTTTTTCCATTACTTATATCTTGTTTCTTCTCTAGCAAAAATAGTGGTAAAACTACATCACACATGCACTAAGCATAAATATTTTAATGTAGAATATATCTCAAGAAATTCTTTACTTGAATGAAGTTTCGATCTTGACATTTTGATCCTGCAATAAGGAAGTAAACCATGTTAAAATTATATAGAAATTTAGTGAATGGGATCAATGTAAAAGTAATTATCTAATTGATGAGATTTTCGGAGTTAATATTTTAAAGAAATGCCAGTGACACATCAAAGGCTTTTCTCGTTAAAAACCGAGCAAATGAGGTTTGACTAACTTCCTAAATTGCAACAGGTGTATAGCAAAATTCTAATAACTTGGTGTCTTTCACATGACCTGTGGAAATTGGCTATCAACACCATCCCAATAAAACGTATTTAAAACAGTGAAAATCTCTTTGTTAATGCAGGTTTAATTCAGTCAGCAGAGTTAAAGAAATTACAAACAGTCAATCAAATATTAGTACTTAGTAATTAACCAATCAATCGCTGGTCCATTTTTTTTTTTAAATCCTTATCACCGAAGAGGAAAACCTTAGCGTCTCAAGGTAATTCTAGTTGCAAGAAATTTGTTTTTTGCTCTTTGTAGGATTTTTCACATAACTTCAAATGAACAAGAAGTTTAGGCTTAAGGGCCCATTAACTGATCTTTTCGAGCCGTTGCTAAGGAAAATTTATTCTCATATAATCTGATCATTTTTAGTTAGTTCAGAGTTATTTCATGTGTTTTAACTTTTTCATGATTAGTAACACTAGTGATGACGTCATCAGGCCACGCCCATGGTCATGTGACTAATACCGAAAAAACGCAAAGGCTCCCAGGCAAATTACTTTATCGGCATTTTTTTCATTGATTTAATATTTTAATTTAAATTCTCATTACGCTATGCATAGATTTTGTTTCATTTCTAAAAGGTCAGATTTTGAGAGAATTTCAAAATATTAAAAAATTCGTAGTTTTCTGAAAAAAAGCACGATCTTTAAAAAGGAATGCATAGCTATCTTTCCAACCTTGGCTTTGATTGAAATCCATTGAAAAAGGCTGGATTTAATGAAAAACCGCGTTTCCTTTAGTATTTTAAGAAACCGGAAGTGCACCCGATATATATTGGAAGTTACCCCATCAGCGCGTGCGCAATTTACACTACCAGCACACTTCGGTAAGATCAAACAAAGCCACACGGAGTTAGTTTTTCTATTTCTATTGCTCTTGTTTTTCTGTCTTTTTCTTATTTTGTCTCTGCTTGTACTTTTTTTACTTTGCATTTTGTGAAACACAAAGAAAAACATCTAAAATGTAAGCGAATTTGGAAGTTATTGAGTTATTTTTATTTTCCGCGCTCAGGCTGACGTAAGTAACCGGAAGTGAAATTTCACCTCCTTAGCAACGCGCGCGAGCGCGCGCATAAATCGGTTAATGGGCCCTTAAGTACACCAAAATGCTCCTTATAATCAATCATAGCAATAAATGGTCTATTTCTGTCCTTTGGGGTTTGACTTTTCAAACTTTGCTTAGCGATTTTGCCATAGTTCACATTTACAAAAACAATTCAACAAAAGAAATCGGAGTTGTCTTGTATCAGTTTAATTACATATATATACCCCGGGATAGAGACAATGATCAATATACTTAATATAAGCTCTCTTACATCAATGACTTCCTGAGATTTACCCAGTTGGCTGAAAAAAAAAGTCCACATCATTAATGCATATTTCTTTGTTAATTAGTAATTAGACAAAACAATAGTTCAAAAATCCTAAACACTCTACCAACTATCAGAGACGTTTTACTTCATAAAACACATAAATGGGCACTGAATTGTATTGCTCAGAAGAAGAGAGTCTAAATGTGTTCCAACAGATAGCTGTGAGTTGCTCAATATTTCAACTGTCAGCTCAGACAAGATTTGGGAAGTGTACTGATTGCTGAGAAGTAGGCTAAACATTTTACTGATAACTAAGATTCCAGCACCCCTGCAGACCCTGCAAGGTGACTCAGTTAAAGTAAAATCAACCACTGAACAACATCTAGAAACTTGCATTCATTCTAATACTTCTCCACCTATTCAATTGATCTCAAATAATGATCCAATACCGTAATTATTGGACACATCTACATTACACTAAACCATTCAATGCATTGCCTTTACATAAAACGTTTATTATATGAAGAATCCATCTCAACAAATTCTTTACCGAGTAAGGTCTTCAATTTTGCAATTCTTTTGCTGCAATTAAAAAGTAAACCATGTTAAAATGTTATATAGCAATGCAGCAAATGGGATCCATATAAAGGTCAACTAATTAATCAGGTTTTCAGAGTTAACATTTAAACAAAATACTGCAGCATTCCAGTCAGATAAGTAAGGACTTTTGACTTAAAAATCCAGCAAGTCAGGCTTCACTATCTTCCCAAATTCAAACAGGTCCATGGGAAAATTCTAATGACTTGGTGACTTTCTAATGACCTGTTGGAATTGGCTGATGACACCATCCCAATAAAACGTATTTATAACAGTGAAATTCTCTTCGAAAATGCAGGCTTATTGGTGAACACAGTTAAAGTAATTCCAAACTTTATGTCATTTATTTGTATATTACTAAAGAGCGATCAATCGATAGTCCTTTTTCTAAAAGCGAAATCATGTTCACCAAAAAGGTAAACTCTAGTCTGTCGAGATATTTTTACTACACGATATTCGTTTCTTATGCTCTTTGTAGGATTTGTCTCATAACAGCAAATTAACAATATGTTTTTGCTTCAGTGCACTTAAACTGAATGGTACTTATTATAAAATCATAGACATTAAGGGTTGTTTTCTATGTCTTTTGAGGTTTGACTTTTCAAAGTTATGCTTAGTGATTTTTCTATAGTTCCCATTTAAAAAACAATTCAACAAAAGTGAGCGATGGGAATTGTCTTGTATCGGTCTAAGTAAATAAATAAGTTGCGATTAATATACTTAATATACTTAAGCTCTCTTACCTCAAGATCTTCTCTTGTATCATGGAGTTGCCTGAAAAAAAAAACATATCATTAATGAACATTTTTTTGTTTATTAGTGATTAATCAAAACAGCAGTTCAAAATTCCTAAACTCTCTACCAACTATCAGAGACATTTTACTTCATAAAAATCCTAAATGGTCACTGAATTGCATTGCTCAACAGGAGAGAGTCTAAATGTGTTTTAACCGATTGCGACGAGTTGTTAAAGATTTTAACTGTCAGCTGAGAGTTGAGATTTAATTTGGAAAGTAAACTGATTGCTGAGAAGTGGGTGAACATTTTACAGATAACTAAGACTCCAGCACCCCTTGCAGACCCTGCAAGGTGACTCAGTTCAAATGGAATCAACCACTGAATGTCTAGAAACTTGCATTCATTCTGCTACTTCTCCACCTATTCAATTAATCACAAATAATAGACTAACACCGTCATTATTGGACACATATCTACATTATACTAAACCATTCAGTGCATTTCCTATATGTAAAACGTTTAATATAGAATACATCTCAACAAATTCTTTACCGAGAAAGGTTTTCAATCTCGCCCTCTTTTTGCTGCAATAAGTTAAGAAAATAAACCATGTTACAATTTTACAGAATGCAGTAAAGGAGATTGATATAAGACTAAACTAATTGATCAGGTTTCTAATGACCTGTTGGAATTGGCTATTAACACCATCTGAAGGAACATATTTATAACAGTGAAATTCTCTTCACAAATGTAGGCTTATCAGTGAACAGAGTTAAAGAAATTCCAAACTTTACATCAAATTTTAGTACAATACTAATGTGCAATCAATTGTTAGTCCATTTCTTTAAAAATATCTTGTTCACCAAAGTGGAAAACGACTAGCCTTTCAAGATATTTTAACCGCACACTATTCATTTCTTATGTTCTTTGTAGGATTTGTCTCATAACTGCAAATTAACCAGATGTTTTAGCTTCAATGTACAAAAATGCTACTTATTATCAATCATAGACATTAATGGTTTCTTTCCTATGTCTTCTGAGGTTTGACTTTTGAAAGCTAATTGCTTAGTGATGTTTCAATAGTTCCCATTTGAAAAACAATTCAACAAAACTGAGAAATTGGAATTGTCTTGTATCGGTCTACTAATATATAAATAGACTCTGATTAATCTACTTAAGCTGTCTTACGTCAGAGTAGTCTGCGGCTTCATGCAAGAGCCTGAAAAAGATATCCATATCATTAATGAATATTTCTTAGTTAATTACAATTAGTGATTAATCAAAAGAGTAGTTAAAAATTCCTAAACATTCTACCAACTATCACAGATGTTTTATCTCAAAGAACAAGTAAATGGTCACTGAATTGTATTACTCTGCGAGCAGGAGAGAGTCTAAATGTACTTTAACTGATAGCTGCGAATTGCTCAAAGTTGTAACTGTCAGCTGACACTTGAGATTTAGAAAGTGTACTGATTGCTGAGGACTGGACTGAGCATTTTACTGATACTGTAACTGTAACTGTCTGGGTTAGATATTAGTGATGTTTCTGTTGGATCATATTTCAGAACCTTATGCGTCAGTTTTACTATTTGTCTGTGTGCCTAAGTTAAGTGCGTTTCGGCAGGTCTTTTTTGCAGGGTGCAGGTTGCAGGTTGAAACTTAATTATAACTGGAAAACTGCTGGCACTTAAAAGAAGATGTACAGGTGGTAGACTTACCGTGACTGTTACATGATGCAGTTTACGATCGCTCAGAAAGGTGGCTTCCACCTAAGTGCCAAACCCGCCGAAGCGATGGGAGGAGAGTATATTCCTATGATTTTAAGCCTGCAATGAATTCTTGTTTTTGAAGAAACATCTGAAATATCATCTGAAATATCTGCTGAATTTGGTTTCTTCCTTGTGAGTACCAAAATGAAAGCACACTGAGCTTGTGCTACTATATTCCGAAGGTTAAAATCTTATATTATTCCATTTCTTTATTTATTTGCTTCATTTGTGATGGCAATCTTCTGTTGTTAAGGGAAGTGTGGGTTACACTTCTTGTTGACGCTACGCCTAGAGAATTCGAACTCACACTCTGTTGAAGAGACTCGAGGAGCCTGTCAAGTATTAAAAGATTGAGCGAGGTTCGACTAGAAAAATAAACAAAACTACATGTGAAGAAGAGCCGAGCAATAAGAAAAATACAGGACAGAATATAAAGGCTTACAAATGTTTCCTGACTGTAGCGATGATGGTGAAGCTAGGTAGAGTATAGATTCCGCAACAATATTAACTTGAAGCTATAGAAAAGGTTGAAAAGATTGGCGCGCTAGGAAACTGTAGCGTTTAAGTATGGTCCTAATTCGCATACATAAATGGCAAGCTAAAATAAAAATTCACATGTGGGGTCCTACAGGAAGAACCGAGCCAATTCTGGAATCGATGGAAACATCTGTGGAGCGGCCATTCAGATGGCTTTGAAGAGATGTCACTTGTCTCGGCGTATTGATCGATAAGTAATTATAACGCATTGATCGTGTTTTCACTATGTGAAAGAGGTGAACTACTTTATGTAAGAACCCCTGACGAGTATATAGGTTATTAATTATTTTTAGTGCCAGCGGTTTTCCAGTTATAATTAAATTTCAACCTGCAACCTGCACCTGGCACCCTGCACCTTTCGTCGGTTTATTTATAATTTAGTTGTTTTTGCCTTTTTCTGCATTCGTGTGTTTATCATATCCGATTATTGTTCGGCTTTGTCATTTCGTGTCGCTTAGACTAGATGTTTTACTTGTATTTCAGTTTGGCAGTTTTGAGCACTGGATCATTGTAATAAAGATAATCGTTGCAATCAACACAAAGTCCAGTGCTCTTGATCAGTGCTTCAAAGTCCTTCAATTTGTAATTCTCAACTTGCGGTAATCGCGCCTGGAGTCAGTTACAGTAACTAAGATTCCAGCACCCCCTGCAGACCCTGCAAAGTGACTCAGTTCAAATGAAATCAACCACTGAACAACGTCTTGAAACTTGCATTCATTCTGATACTTGTCCGCCTATTCAACTGATCACAAATAATAGCCCAATACCATCATTATTGGACACATATCTACATATTTACAGTAAACCATCCAATGCATTGCCTTTACATAAACAGTGTAATGAAGAATACATCTCAACAAATTCTTTACCGAGAAACGCTTTAAATGCCCTCAGTTCTTTGCTGCATTACACTAAATCATAAAATGTGTTGCCTATAGATAGAAATTTGTATGCAGAATGTAACTCAGCAAATGTTTACCTCCAGAGATTTTGGAGTGAATATTCACGTTCCTGCAATAAAAAAGTAAACAATATGTTCTAATTAATATATGTATGTTGAGTTTTCTCGCATGTTCATTGTTGATTGTTTTTTACGTAAAATCTATTGAAGAACTTGACAGACGTGTAGATCACATGACTGGCAATTTGTTTCTTTATTATCTAAAACAAGTATATTCCATTTTGCAGTGCGTCTGTTCAGTGCGAATGTGGCTGTCTTACGAATTTGCTAAAACTTGGGTGTTAAAATTATGACTAAATACCTTCACTCCAACACAATCATGGATTTGGTTACCATGTTTACATCGCTGTTGCTACCCAGCAGTTCAGACCACAAAATTAAAAAAAAAAAACTTTACACAAATGCTGTAAAGGGGTTCCATATAAAAGTAAACTAATTAATCAGGTCTTAAGAGTTAATATTTAAAAAACATACTGCAGCAATCCAGTCAGATACATGTCGGAAAGGGCATTCTGGTTAAAAACCCTGCTAGTAAGGTTTGACCATGCACAGGAAACATGTAATGACTTAGTGACTTTCTAATGACCTGTTAAGATGGGCTGTTACCACCATCCCAAGAAAACGTATTTATGACAATGAAATTCCCTTTGTAAATGCAGGCTTATCAGTGAAGAGAAAATTCCCTTGTAAATGCGGGCTTATCAGTGAACTGAGTAAAAGAAAAGCCAAACTTTCCATCAAAATATAATATTAGTACATTATATTACTAATGGGCAATCGATTGGTATCTCGTTTCTTTAAAGTGCCACTGAAATGAAATTTTCGTACTCTCTTTTATTAGCCCAATTTACACTTTCAAATGTGCTTAAAATAATGGTGAACTTTACTTCTGTCAAGTCCTAACGGTAAGTGCTTATTTTAGCTGCTGAAATTGACTTTTTGGAGCAAAACTGTGTCTGGGCTCTGGAACCGAGTTTAAGGACCTTGTGACGTCACTGGTTGTATTCATGCAAGAAGTGCTATAGATTCTCTCTTGTTTTCACTTGATTTATTTAAGTTTATTCTTCATATTGTCGATACCTACTAGTTTTCTACCTTGTAATTTCAGTCCAACCTTGACAGTAAATACACATCATAAATGTTGGAGGGCGCCAAAGAATGTAGATTCACCAGAATGAATGCTACAGATTAGAACAGCTCAGAATACTTTTCGAACATCTTGAGTACTCGATTGGAGATTTCGAAGACGAGTGTGGGAACTTTTGTATCATGTCCTGAAGCCTAAACACGATATTTCGTCATCTGTTTTTAGCCTGGTTCTGAAATTTGGATTCTCACGTTTATCTATTAACAAGGTCTATTAACAAGGTTTGAATATACTAGTATCCTCGGCAACTTTACTGCATCAAAAGCCGTAAGTGCATCAGCCATCCGCACAATCACGAAGTTATTAACGGTCCATAAGCTTTGAGTCGAGTACTTCTTTGCACACAGAGAGCATCTTTTTATGATACTAATAAGTGAGAGTTCTTGTGGTAGACAAAATGTATCTTTGAAAATTGTGATCCGCAGCAGGGTTTGCTTTATCGCCACATACATATCAGTGTAAACAAAGTGGAAATTTCGCTTCTCTTTCACACGTATCTCCCAATTGTAATATTTCACGGCCGATGGATTACTTTGAGTTCTTTAGCACATACTTATGTCTATGATCTTCATTTAATAGTATCCAAGTTCAAAGCAATTCATTAAAACGTCACTAGTTTACACTCCTTTCGAAGGTTTATTAACCAGAATTTGAACTAATTTGCATATATGACCTTTCACCACCGACATTGTCACACTTTCTCTCGTTTCCTGAAAACATACCAGTAGGGTCATGGCAGCTTAGTTTACCTTTTAGTTTAAATTCACTCCCTCATATAAAAGAAGAGGGTTTCGTAAATTGTTGCTATTGTGATAACTTGTAGGATGTAACAGATACAACTAGACTAAAGGTCACTGTGGCACAATTTTGTCCGAGGTGAAACTCACAAAGCGTCCGGTTTCCTCGAAGTGAAGCAACTCGAAAACTCAAAGCGTTATTGCAGCGATTCGTGCAGCAGCACTTCGGATAATATTTTCAAAAGCCGCTTTCTCTTGTTTTCATGTCTATTTTACTTTATGAGTGTAGATATTGTTTAATTGAGTGCTGGCCATTTCACCAAGAGTCCCAATCTTTTTGCGATTTAAGAACTCCCGCTCGTTTGCTTGCTTACATAAAATATCCTGCAAATATCCAATTAAATAGACTGAAAAGCCCCAGGATCGACTCTCCACCTCTTCATGTCTAAGGCTACTGTTATTATCTGCTTTACAGCCCTGAGATGTCCTGAAGATGTTTTTTGGGGGGCTTCGAACAGTATTCTCTTCTCCCATAATCACTCCAAATTTTCAGCGCGGCATGAGAGTAATACAACCAGTGACGTCACTAGGCTGTTTGGGCCATGCTAAGATGGCTGCCAATTTTGGACTTAACCAGCCAACTTCGAACAGCTGAAAAAGCAGTTTTCGCTTACCGTATGCGGAAAAAAGTCCACAGTGTTTCCAAGTAAGGTTGAAACTTTATTACTAAGCAAAAATCTCACATACGAAAATTTCGTTTCAGTGGCACTTTAAAAACATCTTGTTCTACTTAATTTCACTTACTGTCACAAGCCTCTCGCTTGTCTTCAATTTGCTGCAAAGGAAAACCATAAAGTTAATGAAAATTTTTTCCTAGTGACTAATAACGTGACAGACTCTGTAACGCTACTCAACTCCTATGAATGCAATCAGAGTAAAGTGTCTAGAAACTTGCATTTTTCCTTTACTTATATTTTGTTTCCTCTCTAGCAAAAATAGTGGTAAAACTACATCACACATGCACTAAGCATAAATATTTTAATGTAGAATATATCTCAAGAAATTCTTTACTTGAAAGAAGTTTCGATCTTGATATTTTGATCCTGCAATAAAAAAGTAAACCATGTGAAAATTATATAGAAATTTAGTGAACGGGATCAATATAAAAGTAATTATCTAATTGATCAGATTTTCAGAGTTAATTATATTTTAAAGAAGCGCCAGTAACACATCAAAGGCTTTTCTCGTTAAAAACCGAGCAAATGAGGTTTGACTAACTTTCTACATTGCAACAGGTGTATAGCAAAATTCTCATAATATAGTGTCTTTCAAATGACCTGTGGAAATTGGCTATTAACACCATCCCAATAAAACTTATTTAAAACAGTGAAAATCTTTTTGTTAATGTAGGCTTAATTCAGTTAGCAGAGTTAAAGAAATTACAAACAGTCAATCAAATATTAGTACACAGTAATTAAGAGAGCAATCGTTAGTCCATTTTAAAAAAAAAACCTCATCACCGAAGAGGAAAACCTTAGCCTCTCAAGATAATTTTAGTTGCATGAAATTAATTTTTTGCTCTTTGTAGGATTTTCGCATAACTTCAAATTAACAAGATGTTGTGGCTTAAGTACACCAAAATGCTACTTATAATCAATCATAGCAATTAATGGTCTATTTCTGTCCTTTGAGGTCTGACTTTTCAAACTTTGCTTAGCGATTTTGCAATAGCTCCCATTTACAAAAACAATTCAACAAAAGAAATTGGAGTTGTCTTGTATCAGTTTAATTGTGTATATAAAACTCAGGAAATAGACAATGATCAATATACTTAGTAAGCTCTCTTACATCAATGACTTCCTGAGATTTACCCAGTTGGCTGAAAAAAAAGTCCACATCGTTAATGCATATTTCTTTGTTAATTAGTAATTAGACAAAACAGTAGTTAAAAAATCCTAAACACTCTACCAACTATCAGAGACGTTTTACTTTATAAAACACATAAATGGCCACTGAATTGTATTGCTCAGAAGAAGAGAGTCTAATTGTGCTCTAACTGATAGCTGTGAGTTGCTCAATATTTCAACTGTCAGCTGAGACGAGATTTGGAAAGTAAGGATGACTAAGATTCCAGCACCCTCTGCAGACCCTGCAAAGTGACCCAGTTCAAATGAAATCAACCCCTAAAGAACGTCTAAAACTAGCATTCATTCTGGTACTTCTCCGCCTATTCAACTGATCACAAAAAATAGCCCAATACCATCATTAGTAAACACATATCTACATTACACTAAACCATTCAATGCATTGCCTTTACATAAAACGTTTACTATATGAAGAATCCATCTCAACAAATTCTTTACCGAGTAAGGTCTTCAATTTTGCAATTCTTTTGCTGCAATTAAAAAGTAAACCATGTTAAAATGTTTTATAGCAATGCAGTAAATGGGATGGTTTTCAGAGTTAATTTTTGAACAAAATACTGCAGCATTCCAGTCAGCTAAGTAAGGACTTTTGACTTGAAAATCCAGCAAGTCAGGCTTCACTAATTTCCCAAATTCAAACAGGTCCATGGGAAAATTCTAATGACTTGGTAACTTTCTAATGGCCTGTTGGAATTGGCTATTAACACCATCCCAATAAAACGTATTTATAACAGTGAAATTCTCTTCGAAAATGCAGGCTTATTAGTGAACAGAGTTAAAGTAATTCCAAACTTTACGTCAAATATTTGTATATTACTAAAGAGCAATCAATTGTTAGTCCTTTTTTTTTAAACAAAATCATGTTCATCAAAGAGGTAAACTCTAGTCTGTTGAGATATTTGTATTACACGATATTCAGTTCATATGTTCTTTGTAGGAATCGTCTCATAACTACAAATTAACAAGATGTTTTTGCTTCAGTGCACTTAAACTGAATGGTACTTATTACGAATCATAGCCATTAATGGTTTTTTTCTATGTCTTTTGAGGTTTGACTTTTCAAAGTTATGCTTAGTGATTTTTCTATAGTTCCATTTTAAAAAACAATTCAACAAAAGTGAGCAATGGGAATTGTCTTGTATCGGTCTAATTAAATAAATAGATTGTGATTAATATACATAAGCTCTCTTACTTCAAGGTCTTCTTTTGATTCACAGAGTTGGCTGAAAAAAAAAACCATATGGTTAATGAGTATTTCTTTGTTAATTAGTGATTACTGGTAATCAAAACAGCAGTTCAAAATTCCTAAACATTCTACCAACTATCAGAGACATTTTACTTCATAAAAATCATAAATGGTCACTGAATTGTATTGCTCAGCAGGAGAGAGTCTAAATGTGTTTCAACCAATAGCTGCAAGTTGCTCAAAGTTGTAACTGTCAGCTGAGTCTTGAGATTTGGAAAGTAAACTGATTGCTGAGAAGTGGGTGAACATTTTACTGATAACTAAGATTGCAGCACCCCTTGCAGACCCTGCAAGGTGAAATCAACCACTGAGCAACGTCTAGAAACTTGTATTCATTCTGCTACTTCTCCACCTATTCAATTAATCACAAATTATAGCCTAATACCATCATTATTGGACACATATCTACATTATACTAAACCACTCAATGCATTTCCTATATGTAAAACGTTTAATAAAGAATATATCTCAACAAATTCCTTACCGAGAAAGGTTTTCAATCTCGCCCTCTTTTTGCTGCAATAAGTTAAGAAAATAAACCATGTTACAATTTTACTGAATGCAGTAAAGGAGATCGATATAAGACTAAACTAAATGATCAGATTTCTAATGACCTGCTGGAATTGGCTATTAACTCCATCCGAAGAAAACATATTTATAACAGTGAAATTCTCTTCGCAAATGAGTTAAAGAAATTCCAAACTTTACATCAAATATTAGTACATCACTAATGTTCATTTTAGTCCATTTTAGTCCATTTCTTTAAAAATATCTTGTTCATCAAAGTGGAAAACAACTAGCCTTTCAAGATATTTTAATTGCACGCTATTCATTTCTTATTTTCCTTGTAGGATTTGTCTCATAACTGCAAATTAACCAGATGTTTTAGCTTCAGTGTACAAAAATGCTACTTATTATCAATCATAGACATCAATGGTTTGTTTTCTCTGTCTTTTGAGGTTTGACTCTTAAAAGTTAATTGCTTAGTGATTTTTCAATAGTTCCCATTTGAAAAACAATTCAACAAAACTAAGAAATTGGAATTGTCTTGTATCGGTCTACTAAATATATAGACTCTGATTAATCTACTTAGGCTGCCTTACGTCAGAGTAGTCTGCGGCTTCATGCAAGAGCCTGAAAAAGATATCCATATCATTAATGAATATTTCTTAGTTAATTATACTTAGTGATTAATCAAAAGAGTAGTTAAAAATTCCTAAACATTCTACCAACTATCACAGATGTTTTACCTCAAAGAACAAGTAAATGGTCACTGAATTGTATTACTCTGTGAGCAGGAAAGAGTGTAATGTAAATGTAATTTAACCGATAGCTGCGAGTTGCTCAAAGTTGTAACTGTCCGCTGACACTTGAGATTTGGAAAGTGTACTAATTGCTGAGAAGTGGGCTAAGCATTTTACTGATAACTAAGATTCCAGCACCCCTGCAGACCCTGCAAGGTGACTCAGCTGAAATGAAATCAACCACTAAACAACGTCTTGAAACTTGCATTCATTCTGATACTTGTCCGCGCCTATTCAATTGATCACAAATAATGATCCAATACCATCATTATTGGACACATTTCTTCATTACACTAAACAATCCAATGCCTCACCTTTACATAAAAAGTGTAATGAAGAATACATCTCAACAAATTCTTTACCGAGAAACGCCTTCAATACCCTCAGTTCTTTGCTGCATTACACTAAATCATAAAATGCATTGCTTATAGATAGAAATTTGTATGCAGAATGTAACTCAGCAAATGTTTACCTCCAGAGATTTTGGAGTGAATATTCACGTTCCTGCAATAAAAAAGTAAACAATATGTTGACTCTACTTAATATATGTATGTTGAGTTTTCTCGCATGTTCATTGTTGATTGTTTTTTACGTAAAATCTATTGGAGAACTTGACAGATGCGTAGATCACATGACTGGCAATTTGTTTCTTTATTATCTAAAACAAGTATATTCCATTTTGCAGTGCGTCTGTTCAGTGCGAATGTGGCTGTCTTACAAATTTGTTAAAACTTGGGTGTTAAAATTATGACTAAATACCTTCACTCCAACACTAAACATGGATTTGGTTAACATGTTTACATCATTGTTGCTACCCAGCAGTTCAGACCACAAAATTAGAAAAAAAAAATTTTACAGAAATACAGTAAAGGGGTTCCATACAAAAGTAAACTAATTAATCAGGTCTTAAGAGTTAATATTTAAAAAACATACTGCAGCATTCCAGTCGGATAGGAAAGGGCATTCTGGTTAAAAACCCTGCTACTAAGGTTTGACTGTGCGTAGGAAACATCTAATGACTTAGTGACTTTCTAATGACCTGTTAAGATGGGCTGTTACCACCATCCCAAGAAAACGTATTTATGACAATGAAATTCCCTTTGTAAATGCAGGCTTATCAGTGAACAGAAAATTCCCTTCATAAATGCAGGCTTATTAATGGACAGAGTTAAAGAAAATCCAAACTTTCCATCACATATTAATACATTATACTAGTTGTACCTATCAGTAAGTGCCAACGAGTGAAATGAGTTAGTAAACAAGAGTCAATTGAATTTTGTAATATTTATTTGGGATACTTCTAGTATACCAGGTGTTAAAATCAATTTATTTCAGTTAATGTTTCAAATTATTGCTGCAAATGAACACAACGTTGTTTATTTTTCAACTCAGTAAGTGAACAAAACGCTGAACACTTTTTTTGTATTTTTAAAGATCATACGTGTTATACTTCCAGTATAACAGGTGTTAAAATCAATTTCTTTTCCCTCGTTCAGCGATTATTTTGGTATACATCTTGGATTTGTTGTGATTGAATCGTACAATTGTTAAAGCTGAACACGACCCAAGTTGTTTTCTGGAATGAATTCGAGGTTGTTTATTTGATGCAGGGTAATGCTCGGGATTTGTTTGCCATCTGTTTGACAAATTATTTCAGTAAGATATATACGCATCAAAAAGTAGAATGGTAGCCAACATAATCACCCAATGAGCTGAACAAATATCAAAGCCTTGTCACGTCACAAAGAAAAATAGTGTTCTAATTGGTTCATGCGATATATTGACAACATCCAGCTACATCCTAATATGGCCTAAAAAATATCACTGACGGAACTGGATTACACATAAATTGAGCTGAAAGATCTGAGATTTTTTCTGCTTAGCCATCAAACTACTCACGGCTCTATATCCTGCCGCCTCAACAGGCTGACGTTTTCACTCGCCTGTCTCGTTGGCAATTACTAATGGGCAATCGATTGGCAGCTCGTTTCTTTAAAAAAATCTTGTTCTACTTAATTTCACTTACTATCACGAGCCTCTCGCTTGTCTTCAATTTGCTGAAAAGGAAAACCATAAAGTTAATGAAAATTTTTTCCTAGTGACAAATAACAATGTGACAGACTCTGTAACGTGACTCAATTCCAATGAAAGCAATCACAGTAAAGTGTCTAGAAACTTGCATTTTTCCTTTACTTATATCTTGTCTATTCTCTAGCAAAAATAGTGGTAAAACTACATCACACATGCACTAAGCATAAATATTTTAATGTAGAATATATCTCAAGAAATTCTTTACTTGAATGAAGTTTCGATCTTGATATTTTGATCCTGCAATAAGAAAGTAAACAATGTTAAAATTATATAGAAATTTAGTGAACGGGATCAATATAAAAGTAATTATCTACTTGATCAGATTTTCGGAGTTAATATTTTAAAAAAGTGCCAGTAACACATCAAAGGCTTTTCTCGTTAAAAACCAAGCAAATGAGGTTTGACTAACTTCCTAAATTGCAACAGGTGTATAGCAAAATTCTAATAATTTGGTGTCTTTCAAATGACCTGTGGAAATTGGCTATTAAAGTGCACCTAACCCCAAAATTTTTTTTTCGCTAAAACAAATCTAGACTTTATTTGAAGCATTTGGGCGAAGAAATTTTTGAATTTGGTTGAATCCTCGATTTCCTATGCCCTTTAAAAGTCGCGATTAAGTGTTTCACGACCGCGTTTTAGGGAGTCTGGGGCGGCGGTACCTGATGACGTCTACCCAGGAACCAAACACAATAGCGCCTCAGTCAACTCACTGTATTTGCTCGAGAAAACAGAATGCAAAACTAATCGTTCCGATGTATTTTGGGACTAAAACGTACAAGTTTTGTCTCAGAATCATTTCTTTTTCGTCACTGGAGTCAGAGTTAAGTTTCGATTCGGAAGGCTCCGAAATAAACTTCGATCGAGCACGTTCAACAACTGTGAACTCACTGCTTAAAGCTTTGAGAGCAATTTGCAATATTTCAAGCGACGACGGGGAAGACGTCTTTGCGGACAAGCTGCTTGTATATTAGGAATGGAAAGCTAGATACGAAGTGGAGGAGCAGGCAAACGAACAGCAGGAAAGAAAACTCAAGGACTGCTTTGGATGGTAATTTCGTCAACTAAACATAAGATTCCCACGCGTGTTTATAGCCCGTTTACATTTGTCCTTACCGAGAATGTATTTTGTCAAGGTTCTGTTAAATCCAGTTTGTGTTTTACTTTCAGTTGAATGCTTCATGTTTATAAGAGCGACGTACGTGTTGCAGTTTTTGAGACTTGATGACCTCCAAAACATTGGCTTCGATCGATTGAAAATCGTATTGTTTGGACCTGTATTTTTGAAGCTGCAGGAAGCAAGGCGGAAGGAAACATTTCATACAATTACCGATTTCACATTGTCACATGTTTTAAGTCGTAACTCCAAATAACCAATGTAAATTGTTCTCAAAGTTTGCAGTGAAATTCGTCGGATAAGCGAAAAGGATGTGTTCCCTAAGCGGTCCGCAGATAATGTTACGCGGTCATATTTTCGACGCTATTGCACAGAATCTTTGTCACACCGCTGATTTCCAAACCTTCGAAAAACTCTGTGAGTCTAACAATTTTGTTATCATGTAATTCTAGAGGATCAATCTTCGACTTTCATCTAAATCGAAAGAGAAATAAGTGTTGGTTAGCGGCGTACAGTTGCGATCTATTTACGTATCAGTATAACACTTCTTGATCATGACCGGATCACACAGCTTTGCCGGTTATGTTATAAATACTGCGGGATTGGAAGATATAGGTTGTCGGTGGTATTTCTACAAATTGCTGGTTAGCTTTAAGCAGAAAATTTATGAAAACAGCGTTCGAAAGTCTGCGGAACAAATTCCAGTGAGAGTTCTTCAATGGTTCTCACAGATTCAGTTCGCTTGTTTCGGTTTGACAAAATCAACCATCGTTTACGTCTTTATTGCACCATTAGCCGATCATCGCCAGTAAATTGTACAGTTTACCTTTCTTTAAATCTGGAATATTGCTGCAACAGCCGATAGCACCTCTTGAAGGCGTTTCTGCGCACTTTTCGAATGTGTATTGCACCATCCTGAAGGAGATGAGAGGAAATGAGATATCCAACCTTCCTGGGTAGACGTCACAAGAGCTGCTGGACCCATTCTCCTCAAACTCGGTCGTGAAACAAAATGGCGGTGTTTTGGAGCTATTTTCGAGATTTTGTCGTGGCACAGAAAATCAAGGATTTAACGGAATCCAAAAATTTTTTCGCAGAACTATTTCAAATAATAAGTAGGTTCGTTCTAGCGAAAAAAAATTTTGGGGGTTAGGTGCACTTTAACACCATCCCAATAAAGCATATTTAAAACAGTGAAAATCTCTTCATTAAGGCAGGCTTAATTCAGTCAGCAGAGTTAAAGAAATTACAAACTGTCAATCAAATATTAGTACATAGTAAATAATTGAGCAATCGTTGGTCCATTTTTTTTTTAAACAAAACCCTCATCACCGAAGAGGAAAACCTTAGCCTCTCACGATAATTTTAGTTGCATGAAATTTATTTTTTGCTCTTTGCAAGATTTTCTGCATAACTTCAAATTAACAAGATGTTGTGGCTTAAGTACACCAAAATGCTACTTTGAAGTTTGACTATTCAAATTTTGCTTAACGAAAACAATTCAACAAAAGAAATTGGAGTTGTCTTGTATCGGTTTAATTACGTATATAAACCCCAGGAAATAGACAATGATCAATATACTTAATACGCTCTCTTACATCAATGACTTCCTGAGATTTACCCAGTTGTCTGAAAAAAAAAATTCCACATCGTTAATGCATATTTCTTTGTTATTAGTAATAAGACAAAACAGTAGTTCAAAAATCCTAAACATTCTACCAATTACCAGGGACAGTCTACTTCATAAAACACATAAATGGCCACTGAATTGTATTGCACAGCAGAAGAGAGTCTAAACGTGTTCTAACCGATAGGGGCACATTACTCAAGGTTGTAACTTTCAGCTGACACTCGAGATTTGGAGAGTAAACTGATTGCTGAGAAGTGCGCTAAACATTTACAGACCCTGCAAGGCGACTAAGTTCAAATGAAATCAACTACTGAACAACATCATAGAAACTCACATTCATTCTGATACTTGTCCACCTATTCGATTGATCACCAATAATAGCCCAATATTGTCATTACTGGACACATATCTACATTACACTAAACCATTCAATGCGTTGCCTTTACTTAAAACCTTTAATATATGAAGAATCCATCTCAACAAATTCTTTACCGAGTAAGGTCTTCAATTTCACAATTCTTTTGCTGCAATTAAACAGTAAACCATGTTAAAATGTTACATAGCAATGCAGTAAATGGAATCCATATAAAAGTAAACTAATTAATCAGATTTTAAGACTTAATATTTAAACAAAATATTGCAGCACTCCAGTCAGATAAGTAAGGACTTTTCAATCAAAAACCCAACAAGTCAGGTTCAACTAACTTCCCGCATTCAAACAGGTCTATGGGAAAATTCTAATGACTTGGCGACTTTCTAATGACCTCTTGGAATTGGCTATGAACACTTTTTTTTATCATGTGCCATGGGTTTTGATATCGATATTAATTTGAAGTGGTTTTGTGGAATATCAAAACCGAAAAAAAATCTACGATTATAGCTGGCAACAGAACATGCTAAATTGGGTCTTGTTATAAAGTGAGTAAAATACAATTTTATGTTGGCAGCATTGCCGTGTGTTCATAGCAACCAATGAATGAGCTCCTTTTGGGCATCTATGAATAGTAACAAGCATCATGACAGACCTATATAACTGGAAGTAAATGTCAAAAGAACAATAGCCATTCTACACTATGACATGACAATGTTACTTTTCACGCGAACTTTTGTAACTTGACACTTTTGTTTTCCTCGTAAGGGTACACAACACGATCCCCTTGTTTTCTCGAAAACTTAAGGGCGATATGCTTTTTCTTCAGTGCTGGAGATAAATGGTCTTAAGTTAAATATCTGGGGAAAAATAGAAGAACAACAATTTTTTTCAAAACGCTATTCACAGATAAACAAAAACTAATCTAATTATCAGATAGTCACATCTGGCATGTTGAGTCACCGAATAGCGCGTTCTTATTCTGTTGTCACCTTTGCCGTCAAAAACCACTTCAAATTAATAAACAATGATATGAGAAGCGTTTCAGCGAAAACCTACGGTACAAACTATATGTCAACAAGGACTGGCGCCTCCACGACGTAAATGAAACCGACAAACGGACTTCTAACAGACTTACTTAATTCAACTAACACTAGACGGACCTCTAACAGACCGATTTTACTAACAATAGGCGGATCGAAACTGACCAAACCGATGACAAACTTTACGCGAGTCTTACAGCCAATAGCATTAAGGCTAAACTGACCAGTCACCTTCAGCCGACCAGACTTGTAACACCATCGCCTGACAAGCACTATTCACTTGACTCTGAAGATGACTTCTGCTCAGGTTGTCAAAATGTCAGTCACCAACAACAGTTCTTTTTTCTTTTTTTCTTTTTTTGCACTGTGTATCTTAACCAAACAAACTTGTTGGATTAACATTATGAAAACGAAGTAAATGGTTTGAACCCAGGAGTATCATTAGTTTGTATGGTGTGATCGTCCAGCTAAGGGTAGTTCTGAAAAGAACTGTTGTTGGTGACTGACGTTTCGACAACCTGAGCAGAAGTCATCTTCAGAGTTAAGGGAATAGTGTTCATCAGTTGATGATGTTATAAGTCTCGTCCGTTGAACGTAATTGGTCAGTTTAGCCATGATGGTATTGGCTGAAAGACTCATGTAAAGTTTGTCATCGGTCATTGGTGGGTTTCGATAAGGAAAATTTTAACTGAAGAATCCAAGCATGACCTGTATAATATTGCAGTGCCAGAAATCGCATGATAACTGCACAGATTGAATGGTTGTCTAAGGAAATGATATCGCACAATTCAGTCATCTTAATGACTTAAAAGATGATGCAAATAAGTCAAACAAGGGATAGCAATATGGTGGATTATCTTGGAGTCATTTGTTAATGTCAATAGCAAGATGATGTACTTTGCCGAACTCCACGCGTCACAAGTGTTATCGTGTAGGATTCTGAATACACCAGTACTTAATATGTGAATGTAATATCTTACAGAAGGTGAGCTAAACATTACTTTTCTGCCATAGTTTAAGTCCAAATACCGAGGAAGACATTTTCACATTCCTTTTGATTATCTAGTCACAGGCATTTGCCTATTGTTTTCCTTTCTAGCAGGTTAGTGTTTTGATTATCACGATTTTGAGAGTGTCAGTACTCAGCACTAATGAAGAGCCCGGTAAAAAATAGTTATACCAGGTTTTACACTGACATTTCCTCTTTCGAAAAGTCAGAATTTTAGGTGTTTCCGTGTTTTACCAAGTAGTGAATTTGCTGCTAGAAAAAGTGTGCATAATTAAGAATTTTGAGGAAGCGAATTTTAGTGTTTTTAACCGGCTCAACATGACCTTGAAAATTAACCCTCAGAAGTATAATTGGCCTCAAAAGACTTTTATAAAATAACTGAGATACTACGCACGCTCTGATTGGTCAATAGAGTTGCTAAACCTGTGTTCCATTGTACCGGTAAACCAAGGTTCTTGATCTGTGGCAGCTCTACGCGGGAACTAGAGAACTCGGAACTCTAGCGATAACAAATGTAATAAACAGTTTTGACTTTCACGGGCTGAGATATCAGTAAGATGAATATCTTAATTTTCATTCAACATACAAGCTTACATGGAAATTTGCAAGGAAAAAAAGGACCAGAAGTTGGTTGTCATATAAAGCTTTAAGTTTATCTTTCCTTCCACGGCACGGTCCGTGGAGGACGAAGTCAGCTGGGCCTGACTGATCAATTTGGGTTGCCAAAAAAGCAGGGAAAAGATTTCCTTCTATCAGAAATTTTGAGTTTAAACTAAATGCATGCACACCTAACACGATAAATGAATTTGGTTTCCATAAGCTTAGCTTTCAAGCAATAGCTTTCATTTAGCAAAATACAGAGAAACACGGACTTCATAGCCTTCAGCGTAAGTAAATAAATTCTGAATAAATTTCGGAAGCAGCGTTTCTGTAACTAACCTTTATTCCACTCGCAAAACTTTGGAAAGTTGTCGTTTAACACTGCGTTGAATCGCTTCGCCAAGCACATGAAGTTTGGACTACTTGCACACTTTTCGTACAGCCTTTTACTTTCGCGATGACCGATTCCACCTACGAATCCCTGAATTTCCCCGTCAGAATACTTTTGAGTTAATTAATATACTTTTTGCCTTTCACCGATAACCTCTAAATGGCTTTTCCTATCCTTTCTTAACGCTTTCTTTGCGTGAAATGTTTTCGTCGCTTTGCTCTGCGGATTTCGTGTCCCGCGCGGAGTCTGCTTTCATTCTTTCAGTCGCTGTGATTGGTTTGTCGCGTCATCTCCTGAATTTCATGAGAATAAGCAACTTGATCACCAAAGTACAATAAATTTTCCTCTCATCATAGTTAGTAGAGGACATCATTGACAGACTTTTTCGACAGCTATTTCATAAAAGCGATAGACCACTCTTTCTATGGGTTTACTGACGCAATAAACTTGAAGAGCTCGTAAATCACTCGCCTAACGGCTCGTGATTTACAAGCTTTTCTCGTGTTCTTCCAACATCCCATTAGTAAACCCCTCAACAATAAATTTCCAGGCTCAAACTGCGGAATGCTATTGTGATGCGGATTGAACAGAGTTAGGCTCATGATAAGGTATGAGTCACTTATAAATTTTGCGTGTTTTCGACCAGACGTGGGGCCGTCACGAATTTGTGACTTTTTGGCGGGCGTAAAAACTACTTCAAGAAGAAAAAAATCCACCACGTTCCTAGGCTTATCCCCGGTGGGGGGGGGGGGGGGAAACTCCCATATGGAGTGGACGGGGATGCTCGTCGGAAATTTTGAATTTAACCCCTAAAAGAGACCAATCTGGGCGTGGCCGAAGCTTATGCAGACCCCCTAAAAGAGACCAGTTTATAAAACAGACAAATAAAAAGTACAGTGACTTTTAATGATGGCGAATTTGTTTATATGAATTGAGTAAATATAAAGAATCAAAATTCTTTCTGTTTTGTTATTTCTTCGCGTGCAACCCTTAACGAGACCTTGACGGCTAAAAATAATGACATTTTGCCCAGAACACCCTAAGCGAGACCAAATTCGAAATTTACACCCCTAAGCGAGACGACGAGCATCCCCGTCCATTCCATATGGGAGTCCCCCCCGGGGGGGGCTTATCATAGGCTATCGCTGGGCGAAATATGAAAAGTTTTAATTTTTCATCATGTGCCACATGTTTTCAATATGGCTCGGTCTTAGTGGATATTCCCTATTAACCTCCCGTACGTGACTTGAAGGATAATGGAGCGGAAATTGGATAATAAGGTGTTGTAACATTTTCGCGTTCCTGAGCAGTACACATAAGTACAAGAGACAGGAATTTTTAATGGGAAGTACTGGATTTTTTACTCGAAATTGGCTTTTAAATAATTTTGGAAGCTGAATTAGTTTATGTGGCTACAAATTAAAGAGTTAAATAGTTTATGTGGTATATTAAACATACGAAACGTCAAGTTTATGTTTATTACATGGATATAGAAGTGCATTGATGTGTAGGGTAAGTCTCTGCGGTTACCATCTGCTAATGAGGCAAAATTTTGACCCAATATGGTCTAAACTCTCGTAGGTGACCACCTCCCGCAAGCAACCACCTAGGTGGTGGTCGCTGAATGGAATTTCGACCGTTTGTCTTTTACGAATTGGCTGTTCAAGGTTATGGTCAGGCTAGTACCCCCTGATCCACGTCGTCAAGAAGCTTTTCAGTCTGTTCATTAATTATCCCCTTGGAGATAAGCAATTTGAATTGAATGATCATTTTGGTATTGGATTCAACCATTAACAGTGTAAATATACTGTGGATTAAGGCCCCGTCCACACGTAACCGGATATTTTTGAATCAGTAACATTTTCTTTCCGGATACGGCTTCCGTCCACACGCATCCGGCGAATTCGAATTCGGCAGCGAATCCGGATGTCTTTTAATCCGCTCTCCAGAGTGGAAAAAATAAATCCGCAACGAATCCAATAACGTGTGGACGGTGAATCCGGATATTTTCGAATCCGATGACGTAGCAAAATCGTGTCCAGTCTCCCACCGAACAATAAACCAATATGGCGGCACAACGTATAGGCCTAGTTTCTCTAGAGTGAATGCGGATACCATCGGATATCTGTGGACAGGCGAATTCGATTCGAATACGCTACTTGTGGACGGGGAAATTTTTGAATTCGGAGAGAAAGAGTTGCGGATTCAAAAATATCCGGATACGTGTGGACGGGGCCTTAATTTCACTTACCGTCTCGAGTCTCTTGCTGTTCGTCAATTCGCTAAAAAAGGAAAACCATAACGTTGATGAATATTCTATAACGTGACTCAACTCAAATGAAAGCAATCACTGTAAAACGTCTAGAAACTTGTATTTTTCCTTTATTTATATCTTGTTTCTTTTCTAATCAAAATAGTGGTAGACTTAAAATAATACGATGCTAACTTGATAACGCACTTCATATCACATCACGTCACGTTACATCACGTCACATTACATCAATAATCTTCTATTAGTTTGGTATGCCCATCGGATTTGTCAAAATTCAAATGATTTTAAAATTAAAATTTACATGGAAGCTGTGCGCTGAAATGTCTAAATAGAGATTTTTCATCCAATATTTCAAAACAAACACTTTTACTGATTTGAAGCTCACAAGGAAGAACAACTAAAGCTATGTACATGTGAAACAAACTGGCCAAATGGTCTCTTAAAGTACACCTATGGTGAGTATCATTACATTCGTTTCATGTGTTATTTCTACTATTCTTATTGTAGTTGGAGGATTAATGGAAGGGAGTATGAACTATCCGTTTCTCCTCGATTAACCATGTCTGATAATTACTTACCTCATGAGAGAAGCGTTAGATTTCAAAAGCTCCTACAATTTAAAACAAACCTTTGTTAGGTTTGAAGTAGGCTATATCAACAAATATTATCAGAATCATCTTTATGATTCTTACATTGCTAACGAAATATTTCAATCAGTGAATTTTAGCTCGTCCCGTCTCATAAATTGAGGCGGATGACAGGCAGGAGCCACCTGCCAGTAGAAATGCACACTAATAAAAGGGTGAAAAGGGAGAACTAGCGAGAGAAACAATAGCAGTTAACTCGGACTAACGTCCTGAAAAAAGGTTTGCCAGTTACGAACAAAACATTTGATTGTTTTCTTGATTTGATTTATAGCGGAGCTCCGTACTCATATAGCGGAGCCCCATACTCATATAGGAAAGACAAGGAAACCCATGAATTGATTTTCTCGTGGTTATCTTGGCTAGCGGTATTACTCGTGGGCGCGTACGCACGACGGCGGCGGAGTCGCGCAAAATGGCGGACATACTCCACCTAAGGGGTTGACAGAGACTTGCAGCCTCGGTTTGTAGCGTCCCTCTTTGATATTGGACATGAATGTTAAGGTCAATTGACACCTGTCAAATTAAGATATTCGCTAACCAGTATCACATGACCATATCGCGGGCTCAAGTTTAGAGCTCATCGAGATCACGTGTTTTTTCGACGTTGACCGCTGACCAACTGCTGGTGTTAGATTGGATCGCGGGCTCGTGTAAGGTAACTTGCTTGTGACTTGCCGTAATCAGGACCAGGTTGTTCGGAAGCTGGTTAACGCCAACCCAGGATTAAAAGTTAACCGAAGTATTCTTCCATACAAACGTTTTTCACTGCTTATGTTTTGTGTATTTTGAAATTATTCAAACTCAAAACAGAAGGCCAAACAACATAAGCAGAAAATCTCACTGTAAAATTACAAAACTCAAATCAAAATTTTTGCTTATCCTGGGTTAGCTTCATCGGGCTTTGAACAACCCGACCCAGGAGCTTCGCCTTTAGCATTGGCTAAATCTATATATTACTATATTGGGGTAAAAGATCTCTCAAGACTCACCTCTCGTTCTTTTTGCAGTCGCATAATTTTAAACGATAACGTTAAGTGGAGAAGAGATATAGATGGTCCTACAGATTGTAAAAATGGCAGGCGCATTAGAGCATGATCCAAACAAAAATAAGACAATTTAATTTAATGTCATAACATAAGAGTTACATATTATCGTTAGTATGCTGCACTGCCGTTGCTTGTGTTTTCCAAAATATTTGTTCTCTTGAAGAACATTTTCCTCGTCAGGTTAGTAAAATTCACTTTCGATTTTTAACGCAACAATGTTGTGTTAAAAATCGATGTCGTGTAACATGGCGCACAGTGTGACTTTTAACGCAACATTTCGTTGCGGCAACATGTTGCAGGTTTTTGAAAGCAATTCAGAAACTTGCAACATTATTGCCCGAATTTTGCATGTTGCGTTATAATCGTCTCATGTACTATAACATACCATTGCCGACCGTTGCCGCAACAAAGTTGCGTCAAAAGTTGTCTCTTGTAACATGGATTAAAAATCGTAGTTAAAAATCGGCTCGTGTAAGATCACCTTTAAAGAACCTCAATAGCCATGATTTGAAGCTCACAAAGTTATGTCCAACCTCGTTCCCAGGGTCTTTTCCCTGGCTTGGGGGTGGGGCGGGAAAAGACCCTGGGAACGAGGTTGAGTTATGTCTATACTAGGCAGTTTGATATACGGAAATATTGCCATATACTCTCAAAACGGTTTGTTTTACTTCCATGACTGAAACGCTCTCTGTGCGAAAACTATCCTCGTCTACAGAACCACCTGCCTCCTTAGCCGAGCGGTTACAAGGCTCGTGGAAAACTCTTACTTTAAGAATCTAGTCAATAAAATCGGGTGCCTGTTACGTCTTCCCCCAAAAGGCGGCAATTTCAAAGTTTATCATAAAAATTACAATTTCCTCGATTGTGATTGGTTCAAAAAAACTCCTATTTTCCACTAATTCACTTGCCAAGTTGTTATCGAACAGTTCAGTAAGCCAATCACGTTCAAAGTTGTAGTTTAAATCAACTAATCACAACCTTGGTTTCGATCACCATTGGGAAACGGTGTACGGTCCTAATCTGGGGCTTTCTTCAAAATGGAGAATTGTTTTCCCTTGAACAATAAGAATATTTCAGAAGACAGTAGTGATTTCTTGGAAATGTAATTTTTATGATTAACTGGTTATAAGACTTTGTGTTGTTCAATTCGGCCTGCAATCATAAGATTGATAAACAAATCGGACTCCCGCCGCGCGGTCGTCCGATTTGTCATCACTCGTACGATTATAGACCAAATTTGACGACACGAAGTCCTATTGCCATTTCTCATTTCGCGAGGCTAGGGTCATGACGAAACAGCTGAGGCTTTTACGTCAAAGGCAGTTTCTCTAGAAAGTTTAGTGGTCTTGTTGAAAGTCAAGCATTGGTACAGAATTCGTGAGTGAACGTCCAAACCTTTTTAGAATTTATTCCCTGACGTCTCGAGCGTCCCCGTCGAAGTTACAATGCCTCTCTGGATAATAAAACTCGTATCCGTTCATCCGACATGCATATATAATCAGTAATGATCGAGGCATGCGGCGGGACGCTTGAGGGCGGAAAAAGGCTGGGCGGTGAAGCGAGCGGGTCCGAGCAAAAAGTAGACTAGGGTCTACTAAAACGAGCAGATTCCTCTTTTACATTCGGGCCTGGATTTCCAAAGAGATTCCACGAAACTCCCTTCTGTATGAAGCTGTAACATTTCTGGTGCATTTTTGTGTGAGTGAGGCAATGGGAAAAGGTGAGTTTTTCAGGATTGAAAACAGGACTTCAAATCTCGCTGTGAATGTATAATATCTGCTCGCACTAGTTGTTCGCTTAAGCTTTTGCATTTCTTCTGACTTAAAAATAAGGCTTATGCAAAAAAACTCTCTATTCTTGCGTCGAATTAATTTGTGAGTTTCTCAGAGCATGTTGTCGATAGTTTCTTATTATTTCTACTTGTTTGGTGAGTTTGCAGAAGTTTTTGGAAGTAAAATCTGCCACGTACAAGCACAGGTCACCCAAGCGTAATATAAGAGTTTGTATAGAGAACTGTGCTAAAGTATAAGAGTTTGTATGGACATCAGGAGTTGACATTAAATTCGTTCAATATAAGGACATGCCCCTTACATCCATTTGAGGGGCAAATCAGTTTCCGCTTCCTCTTGACTGTTTTTTTTTTTCTTTCGAAGGTAATTTTTCCGGTTGACTGCAATTTTTGCGTCAGCCATATTTTTTCGAAACTCGGCTCAGTTTTTAGACTTAAAACTACATCTATTTTAATCGTGGACCATTACTATTTTTTTGAAGTAAAATTTATTTAATCGACCTCATTTTTTTATTTCTCACTGTTTATTTCTCCTAAGTCACTTCTTTTTGTTAGGGGGATTTTTGTCCGCAACGAAACGCCATAAGTTTGTAAGTCTTAGATTAAAAATTTCTTGCCCTCCACCCGTGAGGTGAGAAATTGACCACGTTCCCAGTCTCGACCGAGCGATGACGACAGCAAACTGATCAACTTAGCCGCGTCAAGCATAAATTGCCGCTATTTTGGCCGTCATATTTCAAGTTTTTGCCCAGCTAACACGGTGAAAACTGAATGTGTACTTCATTGGACAGCAGAGAGAGAAACTACAGGCCTTACATCGTGAGTTCAGGGAGAAATATTGTGAGTAAATGCTATTTTTGTGTGCAAATTTGACTCGTTTTCGAAGAGTGTTTTGTCGTCAAACTGGCCAAAGTTTCCTACCTTGTCTCCTATTTTAACACCGTAGGATAAACATATCAAAATTCGCTCAAATCTCGTTTTAACTCTCCAGGATGAGAAAAAATGACATCATTGAATGTTCAAGAGTCTTTATTTGGTAAATTATCCATACATTGAACGAATTTAATGTCAACTCCTGATCTCCATAGAAACTCTTATATTTTAGCGACATTTCTCCATACAAACTCTCATACTTGGGTGATCTGTGGTACAAGTATCTAATTTACATTGTGCAGCGTGTGCACTTTCAAGTCAAAGACTTTTTTCCCAGTTTTTTTTTCTTTTTTTGCTGAGATGCTTCAACAATTTTCCCCAACGCTAATAGGCTATTGACATCATGTGTGGTTCTTCAACATATTGAAATTTCAGATTACGAAATGAAATCGGCAAGGAGTTTTGAGAACTCAAACAACAAAATCGAATTTGTTATTGGGGTTGATTAAAGAAAGTGCTACCGTAACTTTGCTGATTATGTTTGCTGTCTTCACATATTAGAGAAAACCACGACGGCAACGGGAACGTCGCTAAACAAAAGGTTTAATGAGCAAAACAATGGTTCTGCACGTGCGTTATAATTCTTGCTACATTTCTTTGCCGTCCTTTGCAAAACAACAACGTGAAATGACCAAATTCTGCGTTGTCCTGAGACCGTGAACCACGACGGCTATTTTTTAAATGTTTTTTAAATATTTCGCCCTGTCCCAGATTCAATTCCGTGATAATTTTGACACGAAGAAACAAAGGAAAATGACTTTAGAGTATCGCGAGATTCGCAGGTAAAAATATAAACTCATTTTTTTATAATGGACGTTGTCCTCGGCGCCGCATCCTGGTTTCTTATACTCCCTATTTCTAGCTAAACTTCAATATGTTCTCAAACATTTATCAGTCTTAAACCTGGTATTTAAAAGCTAGAGATATTGTTTGAGTCCGATGTACGTTTTTATGCGAAAGAGAGGAAGTCCAACTTGTCATGTTTACCTGCAAAACACGCATCGGCGGACTCTCTTTTTCATCGACAAGCGGCCATTTATTAAATATTTGCACAAACAAAACTGCAGAGCTGTACTTGTATTGTATTCTCAGCCAAACAGATTTGTCAGAACGAGAATCGTGCACAGCTGGTGGGGTCGTTATTCTAGCCCAAGTTAGACTCCAGTAGGTGGCTTCCCTCTTTCAGTTCTGCTTTTTTAATCATATGACCAAATGACTGTACACCTACTGGCTTCAAATCTTGGTACATGGCACTCAGTTTGTCTCGTGCGCTTCAACGTAGTGCACTGAAGTTCACTCTAGTTCTCAAGCAACCTAGTTTTAGCCGGGAAAAAGTGTTTTCACTGCCTGACTGACGGGACAGTGTTTTAAAAGTGAAGTAGCGAATTTTTGTACTCACCATTCTGTTATTTAATTCTTTCCTCGAGTCTCACATAACAATTCTTCTGCAGCAAGAAGACGCCACTGGTCCGCCATGTTGGAGCACTGCACGCGTCACGAACGGCTAGTCCTTTTTTTCGGGCGGTTTTTTTCACATCTTACTTCTGTTCACAAAAGTTGGCGGAGAGATACGCCGAAAGCTAGTCAGAGGTTTTCTCCTTTGCCACATAATTATTCTCGGTGACTGATCGGTTCCTCCGAGCATTTGCTTATTTTCCCGGCCGTCGAAACTACCTAATTTTTCGTTGCCAGAGTTTGCGCTTTCGGACCGCTTATTTAAAATTCAAAATGGCCGCCACAAATTAAAACACAAGACACAAACAATAAAGTTCAGTTTATCTTTTATTCAAATTCTTAACGTAAGTGTCGGAAGTGGCATAACGCGCGAATGGCGCGCGCTCAGAGACATTTTGAATTTGTAAGTTACACGAACGATAATCGTGTGTAAGAGTGACAGTTTTTATGACACGTTGATAGAGAGTTTTTTTTCTTGTTAATTTATTGTTTAGCAACTCTAATATAAGAGTGAGCAATCATCAAGTACATGCATGTACTCAGTGGCTGACGGGCTCGGCCCATGATCGTGGTAAAATCTTCTTTTTCCGTCCGCTTAGTCGGCCTTCTAGCACGAGAACAATTTCTTTGGTGAAACGAAGGTGACTGTGCTCACGCCATAAGTACGTATCACTGGATTATGATGCCGGCTTACGAGTACTGAGTTTTTTTAGGGCGGCTTTAACGTACTTTAAAGATTCGCATGTGTAATACAGCTTCACTCTCGGCAGTCTGTATTTCTTCCAGTCTCTAACGCTCCAACTGGCACTCGCGGTTCGAGTTTAGGCTTACTGAGGACTCTCTGAGAACCTCTCCTCTTCATTTTGAGGAAACGGAATGGTTGCGAACAATTGCATTTTTTTTATTTTGAACGAGGCATCGATCATGTGAGGACGCAACTGGGGGGCTGTCTGAAAGGAGGTTGGCTACTGTATAAGTATTCTGCGGAAGTCTGGGTTCTGGACCGCGCGAAGAGTAATTGTTGCCATGGTGCGTTGTTATGGTTTCAAGTTCGCCCACGTAGCAAAACAAAGATAATGGCCGCTCGGTTTTCGGAAAATTGAGCAAAACGTATTATCTTCTGTTTCTTTTCTTGTCGAATTTTATGGATATTGTAATCTCGTTAGCAGCCAGTACTTCTGCGTTTGTCGCGATTTTTTTTTTGTTATAAGTTCTTTTATTTTTCTTTTAAAAGATATAAGTAGTTCTTTTTAATCTATAAGAAGGATTATCAAAACAACGCGGGAAAACAAAACACAACAACAACAAATAGTAGAATATATAATTTAACTACTCCAGAACTTTCAAAAATCACTTCAGAGACTAATGAAACAGATGCACACAATCCCTCAGTGTCGCAGGCATGTGTTAGGCAGACTTTGGTGAAAGTTTTTGTCTTGTTCAAAATTATTTGTTCGATGCACAAATTCCTCTGACCAAGACCAGAAAGTACAACCGCCATATAAACGTATGCTGACTTACCTTGCGCTTTCGCGGTTCGCGTGGATTTTTTAGCTTGATACATTTTTCCAGCAATTCGAATTTCTCTCCAAGGATAAGATTTGTCTCTCTCTGTCTGAAATGGCCGTCTGAAAGATTTCTTTTATGACGTAGGTAAATATTGTCTGATTACCTGCGCGTGCCGGTAAAGCCCAGTCTCCCGCGCGATTTTACACCTGAATATTTCGCCGCGGTAAATCCTTTGAGACCACCTGCTCCGAGAGAGAGAGAGAAAAAAATACGAAAGCGAGTCAACTGACTTTTGACTGAGTCGATTTCGTATTGCGATAAATTTCAGTATGTTCAGAACACACCTGCACGGGTTGAATCTAAGATTACCCCTGTTTTGATTGGCCTTCATTGGCTTCCATGCGATGCAATCAATTATCGCAATATTTTTAAGGTTTTATTAATAATTTATAAGTCGCTTAAGGTGAATCCCCTAGCTACTTGATTGATAGTCTTCATTATCGCTTTGGATCTTCGATATCTGTCAATGAACTGTTAGATCAGCTGAGGTCTTTCTCAAAAACCTCTGGTGACAGCATAAAAAACGGGTCATTTTGCAATTTATGTGCGCTGGCTCTTGGGCTGGCCTTACATATCTTCGCTACACAGTGCTGACGAGTCCCAAGAAGAACGAAACAGCTATCCACTGTTGCGATCCTGCTTTATCGGTTCTGCGTTATATATATCCATATATTTTTGGCTGATCAGATCTCTTGTAGATCCTACGTTGGTAGCGTTTATCGTATGCGTTCCCTTGCAGTTTCTGGCTCAACTAAGAGACCGTTGTATGGATGTTGAACCATGTTTCAAGGTCTATAACTTGGTCTCTGTTTACTCTAAAAGCTTCAAACTTGGTCAAATGAATACTCTCAACGTGATCTTTCATGTGGTGGTGTCAGCTATATGCTAACTAACCTTTGGCTCCAAGCATTGGCGTGATGCATGTTTTGATAATATCGATCAATCATGAGAGCAAGCTCTTCCTTAGCTCACCGAAGAGAGAAAAGATCTGACAGATTACTTTTATGACGTGGGTTAATATTGTCTAATCGGTCTAATCATCTCCACGAGCGCCCAGTCTCCTGCGCGGCCGTAATTAGGCCTGTCCGGATTGTGCTCGTAAATCGCTGGAAAGTTGCTCCCTGGAATGCAAAAAAGTTGCTAAAAATTTGCCAAAAATCCAAAAAGTTGCTATTTAAATTTTATGATATTTTTATATAAAAGTTAATTGAAAGCTTTGTTTTTCGTTCTTCAAAATAATTGCTAACATCGATCAAGGAAAATAGCTTGAATCTTAGCTTAAATATGGGCGAAATTTAAGGATACTCTAAAGTCTAACAGAATAAAACAATAGGCATGAGAAACGTTGTCAAGGCTATGACGGGCTGTGTGTTCAATCTTCGAAAGGTAGATAAATATTCAAGAAATCGGCAAAAATTGAAGTTTTCTATGAAATCGTTGACTTTTTCGTGCTTGATATGTGCTCTAAACCTATATTTTGCTCAAAAGTTGTTCAGAAAGGCAAAACTTTCTCGAAGTTGCTAGAAACGCAAAAAGTTGCTGCAAACGCCTAAAGTTGCTCAAAAGTTGCCGAGGCAATCTGGACAGGCTTAGCCGTAATTGGATTATCATAGAACAGTATACTTTTCTTTTACCCATCTACAAACCTACCTCGCAGGCTATCTACCTGCCTGCGTGACTCACTGTCAACCAGCCAGCCAGCCAGCCAGCCAGCCAGCCAGCCATGCATGCAGGCCAGCCAGCCAGTTATCCAGCCAGCAACTCACCAGCCAGCAAGCTAGCCAGCCTGTACAGTCAGTCTGCCTGTGTTTCCCGCTTACTTGTTTGTTTTCTTACCCACCTCCCAGTTTGCTTTCTTGCTAACCTACTGATTTTAAAAATATTTTCTTGCTTCCTTACTTATCCTAGATATTTCATTATCAGTATAGGCCATATGGTATGTGCAACACCAACTGAATGCATTTATCTATTCTTTCCCCACGACAAAAAATCAACTAAATAGTATAGTTCTGGAGTGATTTTGGTCTAAACCTGCTCCATGCGTTTAATAAGGTCTGTTTTATGCACTCCGGTCAGGAATTAAGAAGACTCTTTTTGAAGAAACACGAGAAAAAATGTTACATCCGCCCCATGCCCCACCTAGCCAACCTCCGCGGGCTCCGGTCTCTCCGGTCTCTCCGAGCTTGGTTACAAAGTTTCTCGTAATGGCGGCGGAATGATTTGAAAGTTTACTGTGTTTTCTTTTTGGAGACATGACCCTCTAGTTTTTAGTGCTATTGGAAATGAAAATGTGGTTTCAGACGTTAAAAGCAAGACACTCTGTGCGTGCTTTTACAACGGAAAACAGCCAAGGGCTTGTGGCTGGCCTTGAATACACGGACAGGAAAACAGAAATTCACGCTCTGAAGGTGAGAAACCCTGGGAGCAATAACCAATTGTGATTATATATCACCTAAAGAAATTGTTTCATATACATGCTGCTTTAGTGGACAAGCTAAAACAGTTCATTCTCAGCTAGAAAATGATCAAGACATAGTAACAAAGCGATTGCAAAGATGGCATTTATGTCGAAGAAACAGCTTGGAGTGCTACCATGATACCGTACTTCTGACTTATTTCAATGCCGCATTGTTAATTTAAGCTTAATAATTTCGGTTTCACATTGGGAAAGCAACAAAGTGAAAAAATGCTGCCATTAGTCCCCGCGTGTGGGTGACCCGAAAACACTGACCCCCGGTCCGCGGACCCCCACAACGGACCAGGTCCGCAGACTACCCTACGGACCGGTCCATGGACTACTCCTACAGACCCCCTCTATGTACCACCCTAAAATAGTGTAAAAATGATAAATAAAAATTTCACTTATGGGTTGTCTAATAGATTCAGACTCATGTCGGTGCTTTTTCGAGTGTTACACTGTGTAAATGTAACAGACTTGGGTTTTTAACACCCCGCCCCCGTCCCTGCCTCTCAAAAAAAAAAAATGCCTGAAAGCTGTTTTCAGCATAAGGAGATGCCAATGGTAAGGAGGAAAGTTCTTACCTTCCATTCGTGGCTCAATCTGGCTTTGGAAGATATATTTTTAGGCCGTTAATTGTTGTTGTAACTGTTATTCCGCTGAGCAAATTGTGAAGCCTGGAACGAGTTCATAAACCCACGGGAGAATGGGCTGAACAAAATGGCAGAGGGGAAAGAACACAAATTTCGAGGCTTTCCGAAGGCTTCCCTGTATGCATCTTTCGTATACTTCCTTGCCACAGCAAAGGAAATGGCAATGTGTAATGATTTAAATTGCACCCGAGCCTGAATCTGGGTCTGTTACATTTGCAGAATGTAACGTTCGAAATTTCGCTGTCACGAGTAATCTATTAGACAACCCGTAACTGAAATATTTATTTGTTATTTTTATTATATTTTGGGGGGTGGTCCGTAGAGTGGGTCCGTAGGGGGAGTCCGTGGACCGGTCCATAGGTAGTCCGCGGACGCGGTCGGTAGTGGGGGTCCGTGGACCAGGCGTCAGTGTTTTCAGGTTACCCCCCGCATGTGAATGCTACTTAACAATTAGACCCGTAGTCTGCAAGGGCCACAGGCCAATAGCCCATGAGGCAATGCCAAATGGGCTATTGATCCGTGGCCTTTGAGGGCAAAGGGTCTAGTTGTTTTAGTATCACCTAACTAGTCGGACAGAAAAGGCAATAATAAAGTTAGCTGATGCAAGTTGAAGAAATATTTACTTGAGAATAAAACGAAAGAAAGCTTCACGCTTGAGTGCACAAATTTTGCTACTCATGGACTATTACTAATAGCCTTCTAGTAGTGTAGCCAATTAAAATGCAGGATTTGCATTAGTCCACTAGTTGGGTGATACTAAAAGGGACTAGTCCTTTGCAACTAGTCCCCTAGTAGAAACTAGATCAAGGGACTTGATGTGGGGACTAATCAAAGTTACATGTTCACTAGTGCATGCCAACGTTAAAATTGATGTCTGTGGTAGCCAGGGCTGTCATTGAATTTTAATTCACCTGTAGCCTTGATCTTCACACCTGCAGCAAACTTGTTACTTTATTGATGTGTGAATTGTATTAATTATAGGCCAGTTCACCTGTAACATCAAGGGTCCATCAAACAGACTCAGCCGTAACAGGTGTTACTGGTTACGGCCCTTACTGACAGCCCTGGGTCGGTAGCCATGGTGTGGTCTAAAGGATGTCTCTCAGATAAATGACAACTATTTCAAAGTGTTCAGGGTTTTGTTGAATCACTAGTAAGGGCACCAGACCTGAGATGAAGAGTTTTATAGATTTAAGTCCTGTTTAATATCTAACCGATTTTCCAAAAACATGCCCGCTATTTTGGTGCAAAGTCTTCAACACGGTTTTCATAAATTCAGACATATATTGGCACAGAATGTCCTAAACTGCGCAGGGAATTCCCTAGTTTGATTCTAAATGCTTTAGAAAGATCAACAGAAATTAGACATGCTCGTTTTTCGACCATTCTGGGTCATGCAGTTGAAATATATGTCTGGATTTATGAAAACGGTGTTAAAGACTGAATCAAGTGTTTTTGATTTATCTGTTTTTTTCATTTTTTTTTTCTGCTTTCACTATGACAGCAGCTTGTAAATCTTACCTAGCGTGAAATGTAGAAACTCCTTGCCGCATGTTTAATTTAGGTATTTTTTTCATTATTTATCGACCACCCCCTCCAACCCCTTTTCAATTTGCATTAAGTTTAGCCTAGGCTACACTCGTCTGAATTCAGTTCACGCTGTGACTCTGACAAGGAGCGACCGATTAGCATTCTGTATTTGCTGTCTAAAGGAAGTCTGCCCGAGGACATCATTAAGTCCAATGAAGGCCCACTTCTAATGATTTGCTAGTAAGCGTCATCCATTATCGTACGTGAGGCAGGCCTGAGGAGATGTGTAAACTGTTCGGGTCACATTTAGTCCCGTAACAGTAGGCCGTTTGCCCTGTGGTGAT
The DNA here is from genome assembly GCF_964199315.1 of Orbicella franksi. Classification (NCBI taxonomy): domain Eukaryota; kingdom Metazoa; phylum Cnidaria; class Anthozoa; order Scleractinia; family Merulinidae; genus Orbicella; species Orbicella franksi. The sequence continues at coordinate 13,028,980 of NC_138146.1, forward strand.
AATGTTGTGCTTGCTATAGACAGCAAAAATCTTTAGCCACGTCAATTTAGGACTTAGACGTGCAATGGACTAGACATTTCTAGCTGCTGTTGGCGTCATTTGCTCTGAACTTTGATGTAGCTAAAGAAAAAAAATCTGTTGAAATCTGGATGTGCCATTCTGCACTCGACAAAATTGAAGTACATCCGGGACATTGCTATTTGCGAGCAAAACATGGCCACGAGCAGAGAGAAGAACATGAGTTCAAGTGCTGATCATGAGTAGAATTTCCTTGTTTTATCAATTTTAGGCGTTCTCAGCGTAGCTAACTAGCAGAACTGTCTGTGATTCGCTAGCCTGAAACAAATTTATTTGTGTGGCTTCTGGCGATAATTGACGTAACGAGAACACGTTGAGTGTTCGCTTACCGCTAACTATGGCCTAGTTTGAAGGTCAATCAATTCTCGATGTAGGAAGCTCTTGTTCAGTCCATTTAGGACGATGCAGGCCTTTAGGAAGCGATAGATTAGCTCTCCGCCGCGGTTTTGATATCTGTACGTTCGTGTTGATTTAGACTCCAATTTTATGTTGAAAGCACTCTTAATTTAATTGTACAATTCATGATTCAACAAAAAGACGGTGAATTTAGTCTTCCTGGCCTCAAAAGGCATACAGGAGAGTTATTTGCTGTTATTTGAGCTACGATAAGCCTCGTGGAAAGCTAGTTCTAGGACAGAATTAGATCAAGGTTATCAGTGACAAGTAAAATTCTATGGCTATGTTTTTGCGAATCCGGTCAGAAATATATAATTACGTATTCTAACTGGCATTTTAATTGGTTCTCACTTATGATCTGGTGGAGGACATCTACATAACATTTTTTTGTTTTGTTATTAAATAGAACAAGTAGATTCCATTTTTTAAAAATGATTACATATGAAATTCATTAAACACAAATAAATTACAAATTAAAGAATAAAAAACTTACAAAACAAAAAAAAACACACTACAAACACATGTTTGGATATTTGTCCGAGGTCGTTATCTGTTCTGAGAAGTGAACAGTTTTCCAAGAACATAGCTCAAGAAAAACTGTGAGCTTTGAGGAACAGATAATGTCCAAGGACAAATATCAGTTCATACTTTCATACCAAATGGAAGCTAAATGTGTTTATTATCCTTCAAATATTTTTCACAACACATTCATGTTTAAAAATTAGGGAATGTCGCTAACTAAATTAGACATACATGAACATACAATTTTACAAATGATATTATTTTTTAAATTCCATACTTTACAAAAATTGATTGGGTACATAACTTTGCAGATATTGGCATAAAACATTACTCAGATTAACATCAAGTAGATTCCATGGTGCGTTTTGTCTGTTCGTCACAGAAGACCTCAAAATGTGGTACTAAGAACATTTAGTGACACACTTGGCTATTACCTTGTGTGCCACTGTTTTTGCACTTACCACATTTTGATGTCATCTGAGATCAATTATTAAACAGATACACAGCAACACAGAATCTATTATTTTCCTTTATTATATAGACATGAATGTTTTACTGGAAAATACACCATTTGTAAAATTCATTTGAAAACACGTCCAGGACTCAGGTGGCATATTTTCCATATCCTTACTAGTGAAGAAGATCTATGATTTCATTGATATCAAGTTTGTCTCGATCGAAACATCTTTGGGTCTTCCTCAAAAGTCTTTGGCAATCTTTGGAAATCTTTGGACATTATCGGAAAATGTTCGGCAACGTTTGTGTGACCTTTGGACAAGTTTTGGAGAATCTTCTGAAATCTTCAGAAATTGGTTGGAAATCTTCGGAAAATCGTCATCAGTCTATATTATAAAAAGAACATTACATGTTAGCTTGAAGATATATGAATTTTGTGTTCTCGTGGCGAGAACAATATCTCACTCGTTCAGAGCGCTCACTCGTAAGATATTGTTCTTGCCACTCAAACATAAAAGTCATATCTTCCCGCCACCATGTAATATCTAGGCTTGATCTTACAAGCTGCTGTTAGGGAAAGGAGCCCACGCTCCTCCCCAGAAGGCCCGATTGTACGCGTGAGGACTCTTTTGTTAGTCTTAGCCAGTCAGATAACTGCCCGCAGAATTTTGTTGGGCATAAATTATCTGATTTGTCAGTTCAATGGCGGTCCAGGATGGCGGACGATGTGTATTTGATAAATGTCCTGCAAGAGAACTTAAGAGAAGTTTAAGGTCGAAAGTTTAAAAATTCACAACGAGGAATGATGGGATAGTTGGTCAATGGCCAAGATGCGTTCCTTATTCAGCCAAGAAGATTGAGAACATTTGAATCTTGATAACAGATAACAAAGTCAACAAAGCGAGGGATGAACCTAAACAATGAGCTCAAGAGACAAAACAGTCATTCAAATAGATCTATAGCCTTCTTTAAGGATAGCGACTCCAGTCTCTGGTGAAGCCAGGCAAAATTAAATTTTTAGATGAGCTTAAGTGTGGGTAAAGCAAACCTGACTAGCAAAACTTACATGGCAAATTACAACTTAATGATGGAAACCATGCAGACCAGCATGTGACCTTTGACATGACCAGTTTGCTACAACACAGTCAAACACTGCTGCTTCCTCAGAACACAGTGTCTACACATATAGTGCCGTTCCACAGCAGTAATGTGGAACAAACTAGGTTGGAAGAACAAAGTCTTAAAAATGAGAACAGAAAATGTACAAATGATTCAAGTTGTAGGTGTCATGTGGGCCTGTCCAGGTTGTAATCAGATGACATTTCCAGTGACCAGGAGTGCCCCATGAATTAAATTAGGAGTATATGTCACAGACATGCTTTGCTGCTCGTGCATCTAGGTGTTCTTCTCTGGGAGGAATGTAGACCAGACACGAGAGAGCGGTAGAAATCAAGCCTATGTATTAATATCCCCTATGAATTTATTTTGCATTTTGATTGGTTATTACAGGGTGTACTTGTGAGCCACCTTAAATTGACTGTTTTTGCTTGTTTTTGCATGGGAGTCAACTTTGTAATTAATATTTTATCTAAATATTATTAATCTTAAATTATTTTTGTTTACCTCAGAGGGAGATCCCACCTTTATCACTGGAGGAGGGAGTAAGCACTGCATTTGTAACACATGAAAATGGAGGGATGTCCTTATTGGGGATATCTCAATCTGGGAAAGGAAAGTGTTGTTTGGAAATCAGGGCTTGGGATGTCATGAGCTCACTTGGTTTTACTGCAAAGGAGATAACAGCTCAAGATGTTCAGAGGAATACAGTTAATGATGGCAAGTTTAAGTAAGTTAATTTGCACTACGCTGTAAGTTTGAGGCTCATGCAAATGTTCTTTGTAATGCTATTATTCAGTTTGTAAACTTGGAGTTGAAAGAGGACTCACAGGCATTGTTTAAAACGTGTATTATGACATACAGCTGGAAATCTGAATTCTCTTGATAAAAAATATTTAATATTTAACTGCATGGTACCATACTAGTGTAACCATTTTTAGGTTACTGTAGACTTTTGTTAAGAATTGCTTTTGTTCTCTTGGCTGCACATAAGAAACTCGCTTTTGCGCAAATTATAGTGAGTCGTACTTCATGAGTACATGTAATTTAAGGTTACTTCCCACCTTCGTGGGTGTACTTTGGGAAAAAAATCTCACGCGTGCCAGTTTCAATGAAACCCCAACAAACTATACATCAGAAGAAAGCTTACATGTAGTTTATGGTAAAAATACAATTTAAGTGAGTTTTTCTCTTAGGAAGTGCCAGGAGCCGGTAAGGCGTGAAATGACTGAAGGTTCTTCCATTGAATTTATCGGCCATTAGATGCTTCCACACAAACGAAATGGCTGCATAGTCTTATTCACAAGGCATCAATCAACAAAAGTGTGTCTGGCTTTTTCGATATTCTGATTGGTTGTCTAGATATCCACATCTTAAGTTGGAGTAGCTAAAAATATACGAGACGTGTTGCGTAAATGGACACCACGGGAAAAATATGTTAAATATCAAAATTTTCTGACGCACTTTCGTTTGTCATTATCCCTGGAATGTTCTGGCAAAATTTCGTGACAATCTATCAATTCTGCATACCCTATAAATTTGCTCAGAGTGGAGGTATTCCTCCCAAAATTAAATGCGAGATTTTAGCTTGTTAAGATTTGTAAACAACTCGCGCCTCACCAGGAGATTATCTTGCCTTATGAAACCGCAAACCAATGGAACAACAGGACCTCCTAGTGTCAATGACAATGGATCATGATTTCCTGGGAAAAGCATCATATTGAAGCACGTTTTCTATCTCGCTGTAGCATTGAAGAGAAAGACACTACAACGGGCAAAGTAACCAAAGGCAAAAGAGCAAATACCAGATAACATAAAACATGAGCCCCAAGATGAGCGTTTGCCGTGAAAATTTCCCTTTGTAGTTTCATCCATTTAGCGATTATGACACCTTCTAGGTTTATAAACTTTATTTGAAAATACGTTTTTTTCTAAATAACTGGCCCACTTTTTGAGATTTTGTCAACGGTTGAAAGAAAAAACGATTTTTTGTGCCCTTATAGGTGGGAAGTAAGCTTAATAGAGAAAAGGCTGAACCATATTGACACATTAAAACTGGATGATCAAGTTTTGACTGCAAGTTGGATAAAACTTTTTACATGTGTAACTGGTGTACATTGTATACATGTACAGTTTACATGTAGTTGAGCAGAAGATGAAAAATAGACACTCACTACTGTACATATTTTTGTGGTCCTTATTTTGTTTAGAGCTGTTGTCAATCTTCCAGAGGCTCTAGGAACACACTTCTCTTTAAAGGCTGCATTTGTAAGGGAATTTGTATCGGTAGCTATCTCATCAGGATTGATTATTTTATGGAAATGTAGAAAGGTAACCAAATGCTTCTCTTTTTACTAGGTACTGTAGTGTAACCTGATATACATGTACATCTGTATGTAGATCATATAAATTGCTTTGCTTGTTTTACTGATGATTTATTAATAATGAAAGCAGAGTGGAATATTGGTGAAGCAATGCTGTGCTGGTACATGTATTTTGTGCTTCTGTGTTGCTTTTCTTGTACTACTGTAGTAGTGGAGTGAGGGTGAGTGGGTGGTGTCATAGGTCAACCCTTGCACTGTGAGCATTAGTGCTTGATATTTTATTCTAAATATCTTCCTCTACAGGTAGAAAATCTAACAATCACCCTTGAATTAGTTTCTGTGATGAAGTCATCTATGACCATTCAAGACATTGCATTTGTGCTGGATGAAAACACTTCAAAGAAAGGTACTTTTGATAATTGAACATTTACATGTTAGTATAAAATTTAAAACAGAAGTGAAGCATTTCTAATCAGTTAGTTATGAGATGTCCATAGCTTTCATTTCTGTAGGTTAATTACTTGTGCATGTATGTTGCAATCTTACTAGCGTCTAATAAGTACACTGTAATTCCTTGAAAGACATTTCCACATGTATTTCTTGGTTTATTTTGTTTTCCAAGACCTCTTAGCTGCTTTTCAAAATTAACAAATTGAGATCAGTTTTTTATATGTCTGTCCTCTTATTGATGATAAATTGTGTCATAACAGTGTCAAAGTAGCTGAGGAACCACGAGCCACAGGTGAGTGGTTCCACAGTAAACTTTGACAATGCTATGACAAAACTGATCATCAATAAGAGGACAGATGCATAAAAAACTTTTTTTTTTTACAATAACAAGACCACAAAATGGTTAAATGCTGGGAACAAATGAGGGGAAAAGATTCCATAAACTTACCATAAACAAAGTGAATTTTAATCAAAATGACGCAAACATTGTCAATAGCTTTTCTTGCTTTTTGATTGGCTACTTAAAAAGTCCATAAAATCTCATTGGTTAAAAAGTTGACAGTTTGGCAGCTGAAAGCTTGCATAAATTAAAATTTTATCCATCTGTACTCTTATTGATGATAAAATTAGCCAGTCAGCGCACGAGAAATTAGACAGTTATTGCAAAATTGTGTTTTGTCAACAATAAGGATGCAACAGGTGACATGTGTTTACTTAGAAAGTGAACAAGCCAACAGCATTTTGAGAATATCTGTGCAAACAAAGTCTGAAAAATGAGAATGATATGTATCTTGCATCACTTTAACAATTAACCACTCAAATGTCATTTTGAAATCCAGAGCAGATTTTACTTTACATCCGCCATTTATTATATGAAGTACCCAGGATTCATGTTAATTTACAGTAGACATCTGGAATGGCAAAAATGTCATACTGTGCTTTAACAAGGATGACATGAACAATTGCAACAACTATCCTCAGTATTATTGGGAAGCTCTTCACTTGGGTTGCACTGATGAGGCTCTAAGGACAGTACTTGTAGCAAAAGTTTACCCTGAAATGGAGTGTGGATTCCATGCAGATAGGTCCACCATTGACGTAGTCTTTTCCATCAGACAGCTACAGGAGAAATGCAGGGAACAGAGGCAGCCACTCTTTGTAGCGATCTTAAGAAAGGTCTTTGATCTTGTCGACAGGGATGCACTCTTCAAGATACTCCTCAAGACTGGATGTCCATTGAGACTCCTGAAAATCATCAGGTCTTTCCATGAAGACATGAAGGGCACTATGGTGGTTGACGGTTCAACATCAGATGCCTTTGACACCCAAAGTGGAGTGAAACAGGGCTGTGTCCTAGCGCCCACCCTGTTTGGTATCTTCTCTGCTGTTTTGCGGAAACATGCCTCTGGATCTGCCACAGCAGGTTTCTACCTCTGGGCTGGCCAGGTCAAATGGAAAGCTCTTCAACTTCTTCAGACTAAGAGCGAGGTCTAAAGGCCAGCTGAAATGCCTGCATGACTTTCTATTTGCTGAGTGCGCAGCAGTTACTGCCCACTCTGCTAAAGATCTTCAGCCCCAAGATGAACCACTTCAGCAGTGCATGCCAAGAGTTCAGGCTATCCATCAGCCTGAAGAAGACGCAAGTCATGAGACAAGATGTGGATCTGATCTGTGGATCTGGGCTCAACAATCTCAGATTCCATTACTGTTGACATGGAGCTCAACAAATGAATTGATAAGGCCTCCAACACGTTGTCCAGGCTGACAAAGAGAGTATGGTCAAACAAGAAACTGGTGGTACACACGATAACACAGGTCTTCAAAGCCTACATCGTGAGCACCCTCCTGTATGGCAGTGAGTGCTGGACCCTTTGAGCCTGGCAGAGTGAAAGCTTAGACAAAATCCGATAGGAAATCGAGTACTTTCAGTTTTAAGTGGACAAAAATCTTGTACCAGAATAATTTAAGTATATTTCAGTCCTTTTTGCATATTCAAAAAGTTTATTTAAGATATAAGTAGTTGTCTGAAATAACACCAAAAACAATTTCCCATGGGAACTCGAGGAAATAAATTAAATGATTTTGAAGTTCAGAGAAATTGTATAAACACAGGTAAAATGTGACCCTCAATATGAAAGCACGTTATGAAACATGGCAATTTGTATAAAAGTGGGTTTCCAAAGGGTTTCAAAGTCCTAAAACCGGGTTTCCAAAGGGTTTCTAAAGAGTTTGCAGAGGGTTTCCAAAGATTTTGCAAAGGGTTTCTAAAGAGTTTGGAAAGGGTTTCTAAAGAGTTTGCAAAGGGTTTCTAAAGGGTTTCTGAAGTGTTTTCAAAGGGTTTCAAACTTCTGAAACCGGGTTTCTAAAGAGTTTCCAAAGGGTTTTTAAAAGCATTTGCAGCAGGTTTAAAAAGAGTTATCAAAGGGTGTTTTACTGTTTTTAAGGCAATCCAAATGGGTTTCCAATCCTATCATCAGTTTCATTTCACCAGTACTTTCAAGTGTTTTTCGTAGGAACTTCAAACTTTGTTTTTGATGTTTGATGTTGTTAAAAGTGATTTCTTTTGAGAAGACATTCAAAACAGTCACACTGAAGTTTGCAATACATTGTTTACAAATAATCTTGGTACAAAGTTTTTGTCCACTTGTTACTCGAACTTCTGGTGGATTCCCTCTTAATGCTTTCCACATGCGTTATGTATACTATATATGCTACAATATACTAAATATTACCTGGCAAGACAGGTATGCGCTGGCTGGGCCATGTACATGTACAGTATAGTGTACACGGATGATGGCTGCATCCCCAAGAATTACCCTAGAGGCAGGTCACAGCTACGTTTTAAGGACGTCTGCAAAAGGGACCTTAAGGCCCTGAGCATCAGTGCAGTGCAGAAAGGCCTCTCCAGCCTTGAGGCAATGCCTGCCCAGCAGTCCAAGGAGAAGAGGCAGAAAAGGAAAGGTCGAAGACAGGGAGGGAGACCACCACCAGTCTTTGTCTGCAGTTGCTGTGGGAAGGACTGCTATTCCTGCATTGGTTTGTCCAGCCACACCTGGGGCTGTACCACAACCTCTATCCAGAGCACCACTCCATAGTCTCTAAGACTGACAGATGCCAATTATATACTTGTTTGTTAGATCATAAGAGCAGCTAAGAGGGCTTGTATTGTCTAGTCCTTTGAGCTGCTGTCATTCTTTTTTTGTTTTTTGCATCAGATTGTTAGATATTATCATGCCTGCAATGAATAACACTTTTTTCCTTTTTGTTAGGTCCTCCATCTTTAGTGGTTGGTGAATCAGGGGGAGTCAAACTGTATTCTGTCACACAACATACTGGTACAATACATAACTAGACTTTTTTTGCTTTAATTAAGTGCATTTTTACAGCTGGCAATGCTTTCATAGCTAAACCATGAGAAATAGAAATGTTTCAAAACATTAATGTTGTTGTTACGAATCCAGAGTACTGTGAAATTACCAGTGAAAACCACAAATTTGTAAGTTGGCATTTTCAGCCAAAAGTTATCCTACTCGTCCTGTTGTCCAGTTTAGATTCAAGTTGTTGTTGTTTTTTTAACTTCTGAGGGGTGGTTTAATTCTTGCTCTGAGTTGGGATCATAATGTTCAATTGTACCGTATATTTACACTGTGGACTGTGTGAAGTTGTTAGTAAATAATTTAATGTCACCCAGTAGTCAGTAAAATTACATTCCTGTACATTATTTTACACATTTTGACAGGGCTGATTAATATTTACATGTATTTCTAATGCGGCACCTTTAAGTATTTGATTTGCCATTCTCCAGTCTTTACACCTACAGGTGTAAGGTGTGTTGCTTAAGATTAGAACTTAGAGATTCTGTCCAGGACTTCAATTCAGTAAAATTACATTAACACATTTTGACAGGGCTGATTAATATTGTTTTATCTTTAATGCTGCACCTCAGCATTTGACTTGCTGTTCCCCTGTGCATACACCTACAGGTGTAAGGGTGTTGCTTAAGGACGTTTGTGCCCAAAATTTTTTTAAAACTTGCCATGCAGTTAGTTAAAGACCAACTTTGGCCAAAAAGGCAATAAAGCGGGAGGGGGAAGGGGGGGAGGGGGGAGAGTCATCACCGGGTCCATTTTTTAGCTAAGGCACATTGAAGACCATGCGTTTTTAGAGGCTTTCATTATTTTAGGACAATCTTAGCTTACAACTATAGGGAATCTAGTAAAAGAAGCTACATTTAGTGACATTTAGATCAGGTAAACATACTCAATTCAACACAGCAAGGTCTATGAAGTACAGTAAACCTTTGCAGTTGACTCATTCCTTGAGTTAGGATAGGCCTCGGAAAAGAATCCATATTAGTCTTGCCCATCCATGTTTGAAGAAAACTTCGGTCCCACAAATACAGATAAGGCAAAATATTTTTTACTTCTTGCATATAGATTTTGTCTGTTTCTTGTTAAAATGGAGAAAATCAATGAAGGAAATGATCTGTATAAAGAAAAGACTGGTTCACTGACCATGTAAAAGGGTAAACTGCAAGTGAAGTTAATGGAACTTTTACCAAGCCCTACACTTGCTTATATTTCTTCCCTAGTACAGGTGCCTGATGTATGAAATGGCGTGATGTTGCAACGTGAATTACGCGCGCAGTAAGCATGCGCAGATACAGTGGGCACGAACAACCTTTAGATTAGAATGCAGTGATTCAGGCCAGGGCTTCAACCCAGAGTACTCAACCCAGAATCCAGCACATGAACTTTTAGGCCATGGTGTACCCAAACATTGATTGTTGTTGATAGCAACATCATAATGTAACTATGGGGACGGGGATGGGGGTGGCGAGGGGGTAGTGCGGTAGTGATAATGATTGTCAGGTTAGTACATCATTGGTATGGCTAGCCAGAAGGGAAAGTCCAAAAGTTGGTTTTCGTTGTAGATTGTAATAGTTTACAGTTACAGTTCATTTGCTTTTCAGATGTAAACTCTGAGGATGGTGATGTAAAGTTTGTCACTAGTCATATCCCCTTTCCTTCATCAGAAATTGGAAATACTGTGCAAGGTTGGTATTACTTTAGAGGGCGAATAATGTACTCTCTGTGACCACTGCGTTGCTAAGATGAATCAAAGAAGTTTGGTTGAGAAAAGAAAAACAGGGTTGCTTGAGGCTTGTGTGGTTGTTGAGTGCTTGGCCTACACCTACCAACCTCTGTCCTACAAATACAGTGTGTATAGTACACTTGAAAAAAACGTTCGTGATTAACATACAAAAACTTCTTTGTGTTTGTTTATTGCTTGTTTAAAATTACTAGATTGATGTATACATGTACACCCAACGAACATCTGCAAGTTCTCTATAGATACATGTAAAACATCTTCAGTTTGAACATAGTTTGTGGAAGGGAACCTCCACTAACTATGGTTTGAACATCAGTCCTGTGTCAGGCTTTCTAATATTAACCATCATTGTATGGAGGAGGGCAGAAGCCGCTACTATATCTGTCATTTGTACATTTATTTGGTCAGGGAAATTTTATTTTTACCGGGAAAAGTCAGCGAGTTTTGACAAGTGATGTCTGTGGTAACCATGCCTGGGTTGTTCTGCCTTATTGAAACATTTAATGGAAATTTTTGCAATGTTAGGAAATCTGAAATTATTCTGAATTTTTTTTTCCTGCTGTAGATATCCAGCGTGCATCGGCAGATAGTTGTGTTTTGTGTGACAGCTCTGGTGACCTGTGGTACTTTCACCCTCCTCATCTGCAACAGATCATGCTACCCAGTAGTCAAGGTGGCCACAGTGTTTTCGCTGTCCAGGCGAAACATGGTCAGACGGAAGGTTAGTTTAGTTCTGTAACAGTTTGCTATCTTTATATCATGTAACGGAGATTTTGATAGTTTCTTGCAAGGTAAGATATAAGTTATGTGGTTGAAATTGGATTTGGACCATTTTGTTTTTCTCTCTTCTACATCTAAGGAGTATCAGACAGATGAAACTGGAGGAAACTGGATAAATTACAGTAAAAACATAGTTCAAATTTAACTGACCAGAACATGCCAAAATCGTTATAGAATATGTAAGCCCCTCCTCCACCTTACGGTATGAATATGTCAGCTAATGTCCTCCTTATTGAGAATAAAGAGTTATTAGCTACATCATGTACGCTTCATGTCGTGATGAGCCAGGTAATAGGGAGCTTAAGCAAACCACGACGACGACGGCAACGAGAACGTCACCAAACAAAACGTTTAATGAGCAAAACAATGGCTGTGTGCGTGCGTTATAAATCTTGGTACATTTCTTTGCGGTCCTCTGCAAAACAAAAGCGTGAAATGACCAAATGGAACGCGACGGATGAGGCCTAATTTTGCTTCCTTTCATTTGGACCTGAACGCTGTCATTGCATATTTAGCCTGAGTACGTTTTCAGAGCCATTGGCGTACTGAACAGATCTAGACAATAGCGAATTTCGCCTGTAAAATACAAATTCATTTTTGAATAGGCGTCGTTCCCGGCGTCACCGTCGTCGTTGCTTAAGCTCCCTAGTATTCTTTTGTGAAGCTTGACAATTTGTTGTGTGAGAAATGCTGTTTAGGATTATTTATTATTATTTGATCAAATGATCCCGGGTTGATTCTACGAAGCCAACAGTCTGTGTGTAGACTGTAGACAACACAATACAGGTGTACATCGAAACCAGCGCGGTGACGGTATTAAATCTAACAGAAACTCTGAAAGGTTCATATTCCTTCTTTAATAGGATGGCTTGCAACAGTCAATCAAGGCCAGACTATTAACCTTTACAAACTTTCTGATGTGATAAAGAGCACAGCGGCAGGATTGATTACACAGCCCTGGCATATGATTCTATCCCAACAGCCCATTAGTGCACTGTCATTCATTGAGGACAATGTGTTAGCTGCTGGCTCAAACTCTGTCAAATCTGTCTCATTGTGGGTTGGGATTGACAACATAGGCTCCACTAGACTGGAGACTGGATGACTCTGCTTCATCTGGTGATCTACTTTAGCTGCTTCGGCTACGGTTAAATTTAACACGGTCGCCATTTGGAACGCCCCGGAGCCATGTCTGGCCCCCTCCAGTGGAGTTATTTTACAAAACGCTGAACAAAGGTGGTAGCAGAAACCCATTACAGGCTGTCGGATGAAAGACATTAAGATACTTTTCGATACCCAATACTTCGTTCTCTTTTGTATATTTTTCTCAGCTATGTAGGTTTGACTTTTAAAATTTTGCACAGTCCCGAAAAAGAACAACGCAATTGTTGAGTATGGTGCTTCTGTTGTCATCAATAAATATCACAGACTGAAATACAGTTTGGGTTTCTTTTGATCGTTCAGCAGGAAATGATGTGTCCGGGATCAAATTTTAAAAACTAGCCCGATGGACAACCTCGTTTCCAGTGTCTCTCATCTTACCGCCCCCTGGAGATGGAAAGATGGAAAGATCTTGGAACATGACCGAAACAGTTTTTGTTGGGGGCCTAGATCTACTCTAACCCGCCAAGGGCGAGTCAATGTTTATGGACTCCTACAAAATAAATATGCTCGTTGTTTTGTTTGCAAAGTTGTTCGTGCCAAGCAGGCGAGTTGAGGGAAGTTGGGCAAGATCCTTACGCTGAGTGCCTCTGAATGAGGAAAAGAAAGAACGTGGCAAAATGGACACGCCGCGGGAAAGTTGTTTATTGAAAGGTGTACCTTTATATAACGTCACAGTCCTGTAAAACCTTCTACGCAGCGAAGAAGACTAAGTCGTGTGAACTCAGCTAATTAAAGTGCTTCTGGGCATTTCATTGTTCACCACAGCCAAGCAGAACATTGAATGTTCTCGACGGGCGGTTTTATTGTTTCTTATTTGCTCAGCAACGCAAACCATGAAGGGAACTTGCAACCGTTCTAATCAGAACGTTTTGTCGAACAACTAAAATTAAACTAAGCATTGATTTTAGCTTGCTATGTTCTATTAGTTTTTTCGTGGAATGTGAAATATGCCCTTTTAATTGCAGATGGTTGCGTGCCGAGTTCAGCTCAAGTCAATTTAACATTAAAAGGGTTAAAAAGTTACTTTTGCGGTAACCCACTTTTTACACACTAACACGATGATAGGGTAATGGCCCATTAGTTTATTTATGAGGGTTCAATTGAAGACGTGATGAAAATGTTTTTTCACAAAGCCACATAGCTTGCGCGAGCTTGCGCAATCTTGTCATACGCAAACTCAGATCAAATCGTGACGTCATTAATGCCCACTGCAGCAGTCTCAGTTGAGCTGCATTACAATTCTTTTGTTTTCAACTGTAAACATGTTATGTCAACAAAAATCTTAAGCAATTTAAGGTGTCCTTCAAAAGCTTTGCTTATCTCATTTCGTAGACAAGTTCCGTTTGCGCACGTTTTGAGTCGGTTCTTGAGGCTTTGCGGTGTGCGTGCGTCGCTGCATACAGATATTTTCAGGGGTCAAAAGCTACGCTCTACCTGGTGTTTTCTTAAGTTAATGGGCTACTCGAGGCTACTCATCGTGTTAAGAATATGACATTATCGCCAGGATGTGATCTGCATCCTTATCAACCCAATTGTTTTACATAACCCTAATAAAAATATGCACTCAAATTTCTTGACCATGTCTAATCTCAATGTAAACAGGATCGAATTTAACTTCACCGGTCTATTTAAATCCATTGGCAATATACCTTAGTCTCTTTGACTTATGTCACCAGAATTGACTACACCCGGACAGGACACAGTATTCATTGATTTCGCTGCAAAGCGATTTGTTCGACTGATCGCACAATTGGATGTGACCTTTAAGCCACGGTTTATTAATTGCTTACTAAGCTGTGAAAAATTGTCAGTCTTTGAATCACGATTTTATAAATTAAGTACACAGCGAAGATTTCAGCCGGAGACGACATTACACGACATACTCGAGAGTATTTTCCCGATTTTGCTTTCACTGCAAGATGAAGAAACCGGACGAGGGCATTCTGCAAGCTGTAGCTGTTTTGTTGCTCTCTGCTCTCGCCTTAGCTCAAGGTAACTTGTTCTACCTTCTGTCTAATTCTTCAAAAATTGGTGTTATATGTTCATTTACAGTTCTACGATTTGAAAAAAGACCAGTACTTAAGCTAATCGATCAACATGCTTCATCTTTCAGGTGGGCGGGTAATAAAGATAACTCCAAATACTGGAAGTTTGCAAGGAGAGACAAAATTAACAATACATGGTGAAGGTAGGCCACAAATTTCCATAGCTACCAGCCCTCCATCTGGGGCCTAAAACTGTGAATCAAAACTGTTCATTTTTACTGTCTCTGATTTCAAGTTTCGAGTTAGCGTACGTTATGAGTGCTGCGAGGTACAGAGCAGTTTTCAGGTATTTTGTGTACAATAGCACTCAAAGCTAAGAGAGGGTTAACAATGGAAATTATAACCCCCGTGTAGTGTTGGTTTTCGAAAATCCGAACCGGCCATCTGGTTTCGTCTGTGTAAACGTACCCTGTCTCAATATATCATGAACCAAACCGCCTATTATTGATCCAAAGTGTACACGTTTTTAGAAAATATCAGTTCCAGGATCTTACTTTAGGCTGCCGAGCGATTTAAAAGAGATTGACTTACACTTCTGACAGGGTCATAACAAAGATAAGAAACCTTATGAGCGGGCTGAGAATTCCAGCTTTAACTTCTAAACTGAGATTTCAATCTTTCACCAACTCAAAAGAATGGGGTGGTTTTCAAAGTCGTAAGTCACTGACGCGTCATTTTACTGCAGAATGCAGGTGAAAAACGTTGGAAAGCTCGAATCATGGATCTGTTTTCACCGGCCGGCACTTGAGCGGAATTCAAATCAGGCTATTTATTGTGTCAGTGTTGCAGTCAACTCAGTCAGTGAAGCGTAGTGGCAAGAAAGATGATAAACAACATTATCAGTGTTATATAACAAGTTATTGTAGCCATCTTTTGCCAAATTTGATACTGAACAGGGGCTAAATTCATGCACAAAGCATTGCTTTCTATAACAGATACAGGCTTTTGTAAACGAACAATACTTACGAGACACCTTTATCTAAAAGATCTTCATGAATCTGGCCTTAGGATATAAAATTGAACTACCAGAATTTATAAACGGTCACGTTTTACACAGAAAAGACTTGCGCTGAGCTCTGAATCGCGCCTCGCCCGCGATGTCTTTACGCAAATAAAACCGCGGGAAAAAAATTCCAGTGTTAAACGACAATGTCTGTCTACGCGCGCGTGATGAAGATCAACCTTTTTAACAGGAAATCAAAACCATTAATTTGGCTTAATTAAACGGTCACGTTTTTGTGTACCACGTGTAAGACGCCCTTGAATCACGCTTACTCCACTCGAACGCCCACGCTCCCTGCGTGTATACACGTAATGAAGTGCCGGAAAGCAAACGTGGCAAATGGCTGGGAAATTTTGATTCCTTGGAAGGGTCTATCGATGCATGACTACAAAATTAATTAGCTTACATGGTTTATTGCCTTATGCCTTTTTGTTTTATTAAATTTCATTGTTTTGTCATCTTATGTATTGTACACGTGTCGAGCTGGAGGTATAAAGTCCTCTGTCACTTATCACCTAAGATTTCAGCCGTTAATTGTGGCCATGGCAAGGAATTAAGCTAAGCTTTATAGAACTTGAATTAAGACTGTTTTTACGAGATAAGCTTATGGAAACTTTTCCAAACCACTGATAGTAACATTTTCACTGAAGCTATCTTCTGCCACCAACTTATCAAAACGGATATGATTACTTGTTGTATTTGAAGGTTTAATTCCTTGTGTATTAACATGTTTCATATAATTAAAAAAGATTATTACAAATTGACATTTTTATTAGGAACTGAAGAGTTTTTCCAGAAGGGATAATTAACCCCATTAGAGAGAAGTTCATACAACAATAAGATTAATTAAAGGTTTAGAAAAGAGCTTTTGTTGTCTATGAAGTCTTAATTGTTCTGGAATGGCACTCCAAAGCGTAAACCGATATGAAAACTATAAAACATGTTAAATATTTGCTGAGACTTGCTGCCGAATAGTAAACCGAACGAAACGTAATAACTTCTCATAAAAACCCCGTCACCATTGTTTGAACTCCAGAGCCGAGACTTCCTTCTCTGACCTACTCTCATACATAATAAGCCTTTGACTGGTTTTTCCTGTTTTAGGATTTGCAGAGGACCAGTTTAACGAGTTTCAAAAGGAATTGGGCAATAACGTCACCCTTGTGTCAGTGTCGCGTGCCTATATCGTACCTTGTGACGTCATAACGTATTACACGACCCAGTATCAAATCGTTTGTCTGACAAGGTTGGTGAACTGTCTAAATGTTGTATCCCTATAGCAATAAGTATAATGTTTTTGTCTGGAAGAACAAAACTTATAGTTTTACGAGCTTAGAGTTAACTTTTGGTTTCATAGGAACGGTCTTAAAATAAAGGTTATTATAAACAATTTTCTTTTGTGGTGATTTACTACCGTGATCCAGTAGACGGAATATTTTTAGGAGATAATGTTGTATAATCGCTTTGTCAAGTGAACTAGCATAACTTGTAGCTCTGTCTTGATCTCATCAATTGAACCTATTTTTGTCGTTTAAAGACCCTCATTGTCAGGAGAAGACAGTTATAACATAAGAGTGCTGGTGGATGGGAAGTGGTTGGATAACAGTGATGGAAGAGCGTATTGTGGAGGTGAATGTGTGTTTAAGGTATGGGATTTTTCAAGTTTGGATCACTTCTTTCAGTTCAAATACTATGAATTGTTTAATGATTATAACACATGAAAGCTAGTCTAAACCAGCTATTCGCTTACCTGCTTACAGTTTGTCAGAAAGCACATCTAAAATATTGAGTAGTTAATTAAATTACAAGATGAAGAAAATGCTATTGAGGCAAAAACCAGTCTTGCTTCTGAGGATCAAATCCTCCTTCTCTAAGTCTTGAGGAATTAGCATCATCACAGATCAACCTGAATATGGATTGATTTATTGCAACCATTTCAATTAACTAGCAGATAACTCTTAGTGCATCTAAGAGTCGAGCTCCCTTACATTATCAGAGTGATGTATCCAACACGGCCTTTTTTTTTCAGTATACCGAGGACAGAACTCCTACAATTACCTCATTAACACCAAGATATGAATTCCCAGGTAAGCGCAATTCAAGGCAATTTAGTTTTGTTGTCATTATTTCTGGGACACTCGTTGCATTTCTTGTACTCGGCCCTAGTTTTTAGATTAAAGGAACTCAGAACTCCATCGGAAAAATCCATTAACAAGTAAGTCAACTTTGCGGTGTTATGAATAAAAAGAGCAGAACCAAAATTATCCGAATTCCATAAACAGGCTATGAACGAGTATTTGTAGCTTTTTCATTTCTGTGCAGTTTGAAAACTGATGGAAACGAATGTAACAAATTATGCGCATACTAATTTAATCAAAAGTAACTTAACGGCTCCACTGTTTACTGGCCTTTACAGCCAAGTACCAGTCCAATTTCCCTTTGCGGAAAAGTTCAGTCTGATAGTTTGTAAGGTAGCAAAAAGGGACCCCCGGAGTAGTTTTGGATTCATTGTAATTTTCCTTCGTCAGCAATATTCGCTTTACTGCTAGCGTGATCTCATAAAACTCCTGAAACAAAAATTAATCTTCTTTAACTAGTTACCAAAAAGTAAACAAAAGGCAAAAATGTTAAAGCGGTGTTTAATACAGTGCCTGGTATCTGTTTCACCGATTTTGTAATATCACTCTACCAAAAATATGTTTGTGAAACTTAGGCGCCAAATGTTACGCGTTCTTAATTACTGTCAAAACACATATGGTATCCACTTGAAGTGACATCTTGAAGAACAGCAGGTAACCTTCACCAAGCGCATTCCTAAGCAAGAAAAGAAACTCTTCTGCACTTAATTATTGACCAGCAAATTTCGGGGAGAAAAACTATAACTACCTTGGAAATTGCTTGATAAACGTTGTATTGACATTAAAACTGGTATTTGTATTCGTCTGGTTGACTACATAAGGGTTCATAAGGGTTCATAAGCGAACAAAAATGCACCCGAGCGCACGACGGGTCACACAAAACGCGCAGTGTCAGTGCAACGTAGAATTATTTTCAAATATTCTTTTAAGATTCCGTTATATTTCTTGGATGAAATATCTCTGTAGAATAAATTTCATTTGTGTTAGATTTTTCTGAAAATACTGATCGACCGAGACGCTGATGAGTTCCCGAATCTATCAGAAGCGCACAATGTAAAAAATTTTCAAAAGCGTTCAATATTTCATTGCCTATTGTAGCTCGAAGAAGATAGAGGCTCACCCAAGACTTACACAACCATCAGACATGCTTGCTATTTTTATTCATAACGTTTGTCATTTACCTTTGTTAGGATGTTATTCAAACTAGTATGCTTCCCACCAAATTTGTAAGGGTTCAGTGTTTTTTGTAAACAACCCAATGGGTTATAGTTGTAGATGGAGACTTGCTGATAAAAAACTCGAGTTTCGAGTTTAATGACAGTCTATGCGCGTGCTAAACATATATCATTGCTTGCCAATCGATCAAAGTGCTTGCACTATGCGATCTACCATTTATTTTGTCAGCCTTATGAACTAATTTTCCCTGGTTTTAGAGATAATACGGCGCTAAATTTCTTACTAGAGATTCCATGTTAAATCCAGCTGCAGGCATAGTATAGGCAGAACCCATTAATTACGAACTAAAACAATTGAAAAAAGAAACTACATGTAGATAGAATACGAGCAAGTCAAAAGGCTTTAGTAAGGCCGGCGAAAGCTGAACACGATTGCATAATACAGCTTGAAATAAAACGTGGTCTGTAAAATGTTTTTTAAGACTAGCCGAGCTGCCTTCTTCTTGCCTCCTGATCTTGACCTTTGGGGTATTCGTTCTTTGGCAGTCTGGCATTGTGCTTATAAATTATCAGCGTGGTATTTCTGAGGTTCTTTGAAATAGTTTCACAGGCGCGCTGTTTAATCACAGAAAATAACACTTTACCGTTATTGTGAGTGGCGGATTGCCAGATCGGCAGTCTGGCATTGTGCTTATGAACTATCAGCGTGGTATTTCTGAGGTTCTTTGAAATAGTTTCACAGGCGCGCTGTTTAATCACAGAAAATAACACTTTACAGTTATTGTCAGTGGCGGATTGCCTTTGTGAAATGGAATGGTTGAGCGAAAGGTTTTGCGTGCTCAACTATTCTTTAGGTCTTTGCTGAGTAACAGCTTTAACCTTTGTCTATCTGCCAGTTACTTATTGTATAATCATGTACAACTCGGCTGCTAAACGATGTTTGATGTCCAAACTCTTCATCACAGGGACGCTTTTAACAATACGTGGAAGGATGTTTACGGATCAAGTTATGGAAACAGAGGACTTTGACCCCAGCATGCCTACCATTGAAAGGTACACAACGGGAAGAGTCTGAAACCACTTTGATTACTCTTCCCAGTTTCCCCTCACAAAATGTTTGCACAACACAGATTACTCCTGTGCCAACTGTAAAATTTTTAATGGCTGCAAAGCTCAGAATTGAAAACTACCCCGGAAAATTTTAAATTCAACTTTGGAAAATATTGAGGAAAAATATCACCACTGATGTCAGTTACAGTACTTTTCCATAGCATTCATTTTAATGGTTACACGTACACTGACTAGACTTAGAAGTTCACGCAGAACACTTGCGCATCCTACACACACAGTACTTCATTTACAAGGTTAGAACCACATTTTCTGTGTTATTAATATAAATTGCTGATGAAATTCTAAGGAGTTAAGAGTAAGTTAAATAATAAAATGATAGTTCAGCTGAATTAATAAGGGTTTCGGAGTATTTGCCATTTGTTACATTGACCTCCAATCAAAGCTAACGAGGAGTAGGTTAAATTTCAAGTTCTGTAACAGTTCGTTTTCTCAGTTGTCTGTGATTTTTCTTTCAGGATATATGCTGGTGCGGGTCTTTGTGAGATAAAAGATCCAGAAACGGAACAACTGTAAGCTATGAAGTGTTGTTATTCATGAAGTGACTCATTGTGATTTTGACCCATCCAGTAACCTATAAAATACTCAGTTGTTGTACATAACTACATAAATGGTTATTATTTACTAAACGCGACATACTTACACAAGAAAAAAGAAATTCAATTAATGCTATAGGATAAATCCACTCCCGGAAATGTATACTCAGATTTGATCGTCTTCGCGACAATCGTACAATAAAGGCGGAAAAACTCAAATAGGACATTGAACCAATAGGAAATGGTGCTCAAGAACTCTGTGCGTTTTTTCAGAGCACGTTATACGTACGCCAGTTGTTGGGCTCAACAAACTTGAAACAATTACTTCCAAAATCATTAATAAACGTTCCTAAAACACGCGTTTTGCCTGTGTTAATTTTTTGTACTTGTGTCAATTTTCAATTTTTAGGTATGGGATGAAAATTGAAGACAACGTGGCGAAGATTGGTTACATCAAATGTAAGCCTGCATCCACAGTGATCGGTAAGAATTGAAGTTATATTTGGAATGTTGTGATGCGTGATTTGAGTTTGATCCTTGAATGAATTGCGCAGTACAACGAACATCCTTAAATGAGTGGCTAAGCATCAAATGTCTTGAATTTCCTTTCAAATTTTGCCTCTTATTAAACTTTATCGAATTTTAACATCGATTTGCCTTCAACGATACCCTGCGAGTAGAGTCACACGGTACGTCAACAATTGAGGGGTCACGCCACTCGTAAACGTTTGCGTTAAAACTTTATATTTCTGAAGTTATTCCGAATAGCCTAACACTGAAAAGCTGTGACTTCTTACCAGCAGTAAAATTTCATACGACGTCAGAGGATGGGAGAAATTAGTGTGTATCTATTTTCTTTAGGATCCCAGCGAGTGTCATTCCTGGTCTCTGGATATGGGCGATCTCAGATGTTTAAGGATGTAATTTCAGTTGATTCACAGGACAAGCTTTATCTATTCCAAACTCACGCAGGTATGACGTAATGAGACCATGAATACTTCCTTAAGAAGAAGAGCTTGAAAAAAATATCAACAAGAAGACAATTAAACCCTGTGCTTTTCTCACGATTGAAAGAAGTTTTGTGCAACTGCCTGCTGGGTTTAAGCGAAAGCTTACCGAAGTAACTACGAGAAGTTGCGGACGCAAAAAGACGTTCTTGCGCGTACATTATTTCCGGGCTGTACTGTATGCGAACAATTTTCCTTTGGTGATATGCTGATTAAATTTCCTTACAGTTTCGCCTTACTTTTTTTTTTTTTACGTCCTAGTCAATTAAATGGCAAAACGTTTCATTTTTCAATGAAACTTTTGTTATTTTTAAAATTATCTCCAGCATTTTACTGGGCGAGCGGTTTTGATACCACCAAAGGATATTCCAAAGCGCTCATCAAACCCGACAGTAACATTAGCTATCTGATGTTACTGATTTGAAGATAGTATTTATCCTCATGTCTCTCTTTTTATCCGTAGATATTTTAGAAGTCAGTCCTTCTATTGGTAGCACGGCAGGTGGAACAGTTCTTACCATAAAAGGCAAAGGTTTTGATGAGCGTGCCACCAAGGTTTCAGTTGAAGTAGCAGGTACTACTTGTAAAATGAACTTTGCCAATTTTGAGCGAGTCTATAGTGCATACCATATACCAGATGGACTACGAGGATTGTTATCTCACCCTAAGATACGAAGATAACTCTGTTATGTAATGTTAAGACTGTTAATTCATGACTTGATCAAGGTTAATAACTGTCTGGTCATTTATAATCGAGTCAATTTGTTATGTTCAAATGCTATTTTCTCTCTACTAGGAGTTCCTTGTGAAATACTATTGATGGAAAATGATGCCATTAAATGCCAAACAATGGAAGCTCCTCCTGCAGATAAATATGATTTTTATTCAGGTAAGCACGATTCCAGTGAACATAGTTCAATTTACTACTTGTACATGATGTAATTAATAATGGCCAGGGACTGTAATACTGGCAATACTTCCATCAAATGAAAAGTGATTCAGCTGCTTGAATTTGAATCACTGACACACTCCAATTTGAATGTCTCAGGATCACGTGGTTTATTACGTGAAGTTTGGACTAGCACCAGACCCTTGTCTGTATCGGCTGTCGGAGGTCTGAAAACGACTGCTGCAGACTACCACTCGGAAGTGTTACCCGAGGCAAGCTCTCCAACCCAGGCCTCGTTTGGTGAATCAACGTCATTCAGCGATCGCCTCCGAGGCTTCTTCGTTCCTCCTTCGGACAATAACTACACGTTCTACATTCAAGCCGATGATCAGGCCGAGTTGTACTTGAGTATGAATGAATCTGCGGCTGGCAAAGTAAGTTACACGTTTGCAAATTAAGGCCGCGGTGTAAGTTATTGTAGTTTACCTTGTGCGTCTTGGGGTTGATACTGAATTACTATCAACAACGTTCTTTTCTTCCGTTGATCGACTGATTGATCAATGACATGAATTGGAAAAGGTATTGCCAGCTAAGTACAGCAAGTATCTCATTTACTGAGTGCTCGATAAACGACAATGAAGAGTGCAGATTTAGAGAAATGCACCTTCTTTTAAAATGATTTTTCAGCGTTAAAATGTTTGGAAACGAATGAACATTAAGCCGAAATTTTCGTTTTTCTTTTTTTTCCAGACGAAAATCGCATCCTGTCTCAAGCCATCAACAAGCTGGTCTGCTTCACCCGAACAGAAGTCAGCGGTTTTCTTTCTCAAGAAAGGACAGCGTTACTACATCGAGGCTCTGCACGTACAGGATGGCGGGAAAAGTCACGTGATGATTGGAGTTAAAATGCAGAAAACACGTTACGTGAACTCGCAGACTGGTTCGGCAGTGAACGAAAAACAAGAAATTCTTATTAAATCATTAAAACATCCAGAAGTGCAAGTAAGACTTGATGCAAAATCTTCTGACAACATTATGAAAAGCTTCCTTCTAATTGATATTTTTCATGGTGTCTCTTACTAACTATTCAGCTTCACTGCAATTCATTTATACCGACAGTTTTCAAGTAAAGATATGTAATATATAAACACGCATAGATACCGAGTTTTAAATTGTTATTAAACAGTTCCTCTTGTTCTAATAGACTATGTCGAGAGAGTTGTGCAGAATCAGTGCTTGCTACCCGAAAAATGGTTAACACCCGTGAAGTAAAACTATTGAAGGATTTCACATAAAAAATAAAAATGTTATCATCATCTATATCTTTTTAGATAATCAACATTTCTAGCTGGGCTGACGGGAAAATGTTTGAAGTCCAAGAAATAGAGGTGACACCATGTAACCAAAGTCAAGGTAAGTTGCACATTTCCCTTTTGTTTGAGGAAGAAACGCACAGAAAACACAGCTGTGAAACAAGACTGGGGAAATAATTCGCTTTGGTTGGAGACAAAGTTTCACAAGTTAGGTCTTGGATCGATTTATAACTGGCGTAGAAAACGCAATTATACGGAAATATAAGCTTAAAAGTCAACCCATTAAATAGGATGTCAGAAAATCGTTCAGAAACGCTGAGCAGTTACACCACGGGAAATTGAAGTTCAACTGTTAGTGAATGTAACGCGAAAGTAGCAGGATCAAAGGAACAGATTCATGTTAATACCAGATTGTTGTATATTTTATAGGAAATGTTACTGTTTGCATCGACTTGTTTTCTCTAAGCTATGACGGAGTCAACACGACTTCTGTGTCAATGAACAATCTGACCGCTGAAACCCTTCAACAAGCACTCAACAATCTTACAAGTGTCAGGAAGCAAGGCAAAGTAAATGTGACAGAGCTCATCAAGAGCAAAAACTCCACAGCTTATAGAGTTACCTTCTACTTCAAGAACCCTGAAGAAACACGAATGCTGTTTTATACCTCTGTGACATCCAATATGACTTCTGTTAAAATCACACGCTTACAGAAAGGTAAAATGTTGACAGAAGTGTCGTATACAGAGCCTTCCGGCTTCTTGGTCAGCAGTTTACGCTGGGGTGCTGGGGTGGGGAGCCATTAGGACCTCGATACGAGACTGTACAGCAAACAGAAAATACAGTATTCCGAACCTCCCTGCAAATACACTTTCACATAAATTTCATTTTACGTCTCGTTGTTCGTTGTTTATAAAACATTGCAGATGCTTAGCCTTGGTTTTTTAAGGTTCTACGACTGGTTTGAATTGTACGGTTTTATATTTGGAGTAGTCGGAGCTAGATAGAGCGGTTTTTAATTGAATAAAGAAAGTTATCAGGCAATTTCTTTGGTTTTGGTTTTAGTTTTACTAAGGTTTGAGATTGGCTGAGTAGTCTGATTTATCGGCAAGTAACTGATTTGTTTTTGGTTTTACGACAAACCGATTTGTACAAGAAAGCATTATAACAGAGTAATTTAATGTGAATCTTATCAATTCTGAAAGGTCTAGCCCAGAAGAGTCTATTGGCCAAGACAAAACGCCGTGTCAGACTTGCCAGGAATTTTTATTTTACTAGTATTTGACAATTATTTTTATTCAATGTGATAACAGAGTTCCTTTTCACTTAAACAAGGTGTTCCTGGTAACTACTGGTTCAAGTTGTCCCTGGCTGGAAGAACATCAGAACGCATTCACATCGACGCATCAGATAACGACATCCAACAACAACTAAAAAACATGACAAACTGGTACTGTAGTTACCAGACTCCACCCGGACAAGCCTACTATTATAACGGGTTTGAGAGTTCGTCGCAGGGCCCTGAATGGGGCGAAAGAGTCTTCAAATCAAAACCTCATTGTGGTCGGTTCTCCTTGAAGAATCCTCAATATATATTCTATAGCGGCCAGACCAAAGATATGTGGGGGAGAGTCTTAAGAGGCTACGACGTAACAAGATACCAACAGGTTCGTGTTTGTTCAATGTTACAATAACTTGAGGCTAAAAAAGATGTAGGCTACGACGAAAAAGAACTGAATCTCTCCATTTATAACTTGGAGAATTTCTGTAAGGTTGCTTACCCAGCAACACGAGGCACAAAACGAGTGAGGCGAGTTGTCACTTCGCAATGCATGTGCTGAGATTAAGAGTTCATCTCGCATTCTGGCGTTTGTAATTTTGTGACTTGTCATGGATGAGTTTCGGGATTCACAGTAAAGCTTTATGTTGCCGTGAAACTAATGCGTCACTTAAGTTAGTCTGAGTAACTGTATGCTTGTCATCCATACCAGAAAAGATTAAAACTGAATTCTGACTAAAAATGGTGCAAAAATTGCAAAGCATTTTTTCTTCTCCAAGGACTACGATCTGTTCATTAAAGAGATGGCAAAAGTAGTTTCGACTATCTGTTCTTTCTAGCTCTGTAGCAAACCCGACACCAACCTTGTCACATTTTATATCAACGTTTACGAGCCCTAATCTTTGCTGTTTTCTTTTTCATTTGACAGCTTTGTTTTTCATACAAAGGAAAGATGAAAGACTTCATCAGTTTTCGTATCTCATACACAGACGAGTCCGGTGCTGACCGGCGATCATGGCGGAAGTACAGTATTGTTACTGTCCCGGATGAGAAATGGAATTCACTGTGCATGAATGTTTACGATCAGATCTTACATGATACTTATATCAAGGCCGACTTACGCTATAAGGTTTACGTGGAGCTCATCAGCGTGACACGTGATGCAGGCGTGGACCTTTATATTGACGACGTTTTCATCTGGAGGGACCCTGTAATGGGTAGGTTTTTTCATACATTAATTGCTCTTGTTATTTTCTGGCTTCTTCAAGACTCACTTTAAATATTTCATTTTCTATTTGTTCAAGTACAAAGACTGCTTCCTGCTGCCGAGCCTGGTGATAACATACTCGAAGATGTGACCGTGCAGAGCCTAGGACCAAGAGCTTGGTCTGTCTCACTAACTCCCGCTTCTTGTGGGACTGGGATCGAACTCCTGCAGATAGCAGAAGCCACCGTGGTCAGTGGTAACCCTACATCTGACCAGGCGATATTTAGACCAGTCAACGCGTCAGAGAGTTGCAATATTGTTGTATCACGTGATCAAGCTTCAACTCCTCCAGTTGGTGGAACGTTCGATATCTTCTTGGAAAATGAGAAAGTTAAAGGTACCTTCTCGAGCTTACCGTTATAGAGGTATAGAGGGCAGTATATCTAAGATAATTGTGCTTCGACTGGAAAAACAATCCGTTATTCAATGAGTTAGCTACACGACAAACATGAACAGTAACGGTGAAAACCACCTTCTAACTTTGCGAAGCGTGTTGCATCTGCTAAGTTAGTTTCAATATGTTTTGTTGATTTTTTATAAAAAAAAAAGAAAAGATCGCGACAAGATTTCGGTCAACTACAACAGTATGTAAGTGTTCAATAGACGGCACAGTATTGAAACAGTTTATTATTTTTGGTGTAATGTAATGTAGTTCTCTAAATTTAAATATTTCTTATTCCTTTTCTAGGTATCCCTGCTAACGTATCTGCAGACGAGTTCAAATCCATTCTCGAAAACAATTTCAACATCGGTAAGGTCACCGTCAGCCGTGTAGGCACATGCGCGTCCTATAACTGGATAGTGGAATGGGCCACAACAGGAGGAGATCAACCAGCCCTGACAGTTAATGGAACCGGTTTGACAGGAAACAACGTGTCAATGAAAGCTGTCACAATCGATGATGGAGGAATGTTCCTAAGACCGATACCAGGTGACATGTTGCGAGTGGCAGAAATCGAGCCACAGGTATGAAACAATTCTATACGAACGGGGCGGTCTTAGATTTATATTAAAACGTTAAGAAAATCCTCAGTTCTCATCTGGCTAATTACAAAAACACAAAGAGCGTAAGAACCAACCAGGACACAAAGTCAAGATAGCCAACTAGTCGAGAAAGGCACAATATCGGACTCTGATTAGTCAAACCTAGTTCGACAAATTAACTAACAATGAAACATTTCTTGTAAGTGAATGCTTGGAGCGTTTAGGTTTAGGTTTAAGCGGCAATCTGACGGAAAAGGAATTTCTATGGAGCCACAAAATTTTTGCCATCAGGTTTCAAGATTCATGTTAATAACACTAAGATTGCTCCGTTACAAGATATTTGTTACATTCATTTTAGGTGACAGTCACGCTGAACAATATTCCATCGAGCTGTTCCAAAAGAAAATGTTCCTTCACATTTTCATCCCCGGATACTCCAACCCTCACCTCTATATCACCACAAAAAGGAACTGCCGCAACCGAAATTACACTCACCGGAAGTGGCTTCAGCTCCAATATACAGGAAGTAAATGTCACCATTGGTGCAACCACCTGTCACGTGACAAGCTCTAATGAAACTATAATTAAGTGTACCGCTGGTCAGTCAATTGGCGGATCGCATGATGTTGTCATGAAAATTGGAAATAAGGGATTTGCAAAGCCCTCAAGTGGACCAGCCAGTTTTACTTATGAAGTAAGTGTAAGCGGTATCAAACCAGCCAGGGGAGGTATTGGAGGAGGAACGCTTGTTACTATAACAGGGAGCGGATTTGGCGTGACACCTAATGATAGCAGTGTGACAATCGGCGACTCCATCTGTGACATAGTTAATGTCACCATGACAGAAATATCGTGTGTCACGACATCTCATGACACAAGTAACGCAAGTGTCAATGTCGCGGTCGGCAGTGAAGTTGGATCGATGTTGAACGCGTTCTGGTACGACTCTGGAATGACTCCGATAGTGTCATCACTGAGTACCTCAGAAGGCAGTGTCAGTGGAGGTGAACAGTTAATGATCCACGGCACAGGATTTGGGTCCCAACAAGGGACGGTAAAAATAGGTCCTCATCCATGTAAAGTGACTTTGTACTCCGACGTGCT
This sequence comes from Orbicella franksi, assembly GCF_964199315.1. Classification (NCBI taxonomy): domain Eukaryota; kingdom Metazoa; phylum Cnidaria; class Anthozoa; order Scleractinia; family Merulinidae; genus Orbicella; species Orbicella franksi. The sequence goes on from NC_138146.1 coordinate 13,057,246, forward strand.
TATAAAATGCACCACTCCTGCTAGTGCTCCTGGGATGTATGACGTGCTAGTCTGTGTAGAAGGCATTGGGTGTGCTGTAGAAGCCGGCTTACGTTCCAGACCACCACAGTTCAACTACATCTTGTATGTGAGCGGCATCTCTCCTGGGCACGGCTCTGTGTTTGGAGGAACAGTTCTGACTCTTGTTGGTCGTGGATTCAGTGATAACACTTCAGCAATTGCAGTAAATGTTGGTCATGTTCCCTGCAAAGTCCTGTCAAGTAGAAGCACAAACATCATGTGCAGGACGGAAGCATCGTCTACGGCTCACAATGTGGACAACACTGGAATCCACCCGAGTAAGACTTTAGACTTTTAGCTCAAACAATTAGGAAATTATGTGGCCAACGTTTATCATAGCATACATATAAAATGCGAAACGTTAGCGACGAGAGGAAGCTGACTTTCTTTCCCGATTTCAGTTTCTTCGCTCGCTTGAGCTTTTGCTTGCTGGTGTCTCAGGATTATACCCTTTGATTCTGCTTCGCGTAATTAGATTTTGTTACCTTAAAGGTTCTTCGTAGACAGTATTTGAACTGTAATTTTGACATGTGTCTTTTTCCTCAGAGTATGGTATTGGTTACGCCTGGAATCCTCAGACCATTGTGATAAACTCTGGCGACTCTGTTCAGGTACTACTGTGTAACTGTTTTGAAGTCAATGATGTAGCAGAACTTCTCTTTAAAAGACTAACGAAGTTATGTGTTGCATTGCGAACTGGAATGGCTTCTTAATGACTGAAGTAAGCTAAACATGGAGCAAATTAGAGCTGGAAGTAGCGCAACAAAGCAATGGAAACACAGTGTGAACACATCAACCCAGTCTAGTCAATCTCAAAACGAATCTCTGCAGCAGCAAATAGGATGATCAACGAACAGGAGTTCTAAGCGCGGCTGGCACATAAGGAACAGCCTAGCCTGCGTAGCTGGCGGTTTAGTTGGTTAGGTTAGAGGACCGTATAGAGCGGCGTGATGCGCAAAAAACGAGCGGGTAAGCTGAGAGTGGTCTGGGCCCATCGCGGCTTTGCCGCTTGTTTTCGCGACTCGCGCGCTCTACCCAACTAAACCACCAGTTCGAGTCTCATTGAACCAATGACGTGTTCACAGACACATTTTGAAAGCTGTTGTTGAGTAAAACAAAGATAACGCCTGACTGTTTTGTTCCCGGAGAAGCAAACATTTGTAGCGGCAGCGTATTGAGGTGTTTGAAGAGAATTCTGGTGAAGTCGGCAAACGGTACATGTATCTAAAAATTTGCAATACCATACCATTAAAGTTAATAATAATGTACTAAACTTTTAGTATCTATTAATAATTTTTTAATGAAGTAATTGTTGTTTCAGTGGAGATGGACGAGCCCTGAGCTATCTGGCCTACTCTTTGGTGTGCAGCAGACACGTGACTCGTCTACCTCAGAATATGACGGGAAAGGGTTCAAGAGTGCCCGCGGTGGAAGCGGTAACTACAGTCAGCAGTTTAACATGCCAGGAACTTATTTCTATTCAAGCGGTGCAGTGGATCCTTATGGAGCTATTGTCATGAAAGGAAAAGTGATCGTGAATGGCTTCAAGACCAAGTCCCATGACATTAAGGTGTTAGTTGGGGGGGTTGAGGCACCTTATAACTTATCAGCTGTGAAGCCCACGGCTTCTAGTTCTCCTGATTGTCAGTCGGGCGTGACTAGTGCTATCCCACTATGCTCTTCTTCAGACCCTGCGTTACCAAACAACTCGTCTTTCTTAAGTTTCTCATTTTGGAAATGTAGTACACCGGAAGTGACGTCAATTATGCCAAACAACGGACGCAGTTCAACCCTCGTCACCATAAAAGGCAAAGGCTTTGGACTTGCTAATTGCCAGAACGGGGTCAAAATCGGCTCCAGTGACTGTGTGGTTCAAAGTTCTGCAGAGGATAAAATCACTTGCGTAGTGTCCACAGGAAACCAATTGAGTGCTGGTAAGTTGACATTCTGTAATTGTTCTTGACATTTATCTCCCATATGACGTTATACAGATTGTATGAAGTCTGGGAAGAAGAACATAATTATGGTGATATTGACGGTTAAGGGCTTCAGATGAGATTATATGTGCATCTTTGCTCATGTCTCATTTCTCTTGGTCCATTGAGTGTTTTCTTTAAAAGACTTTTTTAATAATTTAAACTTACGTTTTTATTGAAGTTAATCATTGTTGTATACATTCATTGTTTTTCTTTTAGGTCTACCGCATAGTGTCTCCGTACGAGTGAATAACAGAGGATATGCCGCCATTAGAATAGAGAACAGCTTAAACTCTTCATTCAGCCTGCTGCCCACAGTACAGTTCGTATCTCCACAGACAGGTTCCATGATGGGCGGCTCGATCCTGACTATCAACGGAGATGGCTTCTCTCCTAATCCTGATGTAAGGATCGGCAGAGCTCCATGTCAAATTCTATCATCTTCCTATACTCAGATCAAATGCCAGACAGCCGCCACCAGTACACCGCAGTCGCTTCCTGTCGTTGTTAGAGTCCATGGTGTGGAAAGCAACTGTGCCTCCAGCTGCATGTTCACTTACTCAGCCGCCAAAACTCCCAGAGTAGATTCCTTAATACCGTCGGCTATTGTCGGAGACGATAACACTATTCGCATATACGGATCCGGACTCCCGAGCAAAGCGTCGGATTTGGACATAAAGATCGGAAACAGCTCCTGCACAGTAACGTCATCTTCGGAGTACTCGGCTTCGTGTCGGGTTGGCTCGGTAGTGGCGGGAAAACACGATGTGAAAATTCATGTAGCGGCTGAAGGATTCGCCATGTTCGAGGCCGGGGCATCGCCTGTGATTGACAGCCTCGCTATCCTGTTGAGTATAACGCCGACGGAAGGAAGCTTCATGGGCGGAACGGAACTGTCAATCAAAGGAAGTGGGTTTGACCCAGTCCCTGGCCGTACCACTGTGAAGATTGGTGCTAACTTTTGTTCCATTGTACGAGTCACGTCATCGGAAGTGATATGTAGGACTTCTGTCCATGACCCAGGATCATTTGAGGTATGCTAATATTACTAGAAGTACTGAGGGAAAACTAAATTTAGTTTAGGGCGTTCCCATTGGATAATTCGAGTCAGGTGGTAGATTCTGGCGGGTCAGAAACCAGGTGATGAACTTCACTTCAGTACAATTGAATTAATGCCCTATGGTCACCTACGTGTCCTAACAAAAAAGCTATGCGCGAGGAACATAGCATTTGTTACTTGTGTTTTGTTTTAGATATATCAGTGTTTTACAAATTTTCCTTCACTTGCGCCAGTTTTTTTTTCGTTGTGGGGGGAATTGACTAATATATTATGTTGAAAGGAGGAAGCAAGGGAATCACACAAACAAGCTTTCATTTGAGCTCTGATTCAAGTATTTTAATAGTTTAACCCCCCATGATTCAGCTGCACAAATAATGCGCAAATTGTCTTTTAGGTCATTGTGACAGCAAACAGCAAAGACTTTCCTCGTCTCCGTTACGCTTACCGAACATTTACGACACCATATGTAAAGTCAATTTCGCCTTCCCGTGGTAAAGGAGGAAAAAACGTTACCATTTACGGGTCTGGGTTCAGTACAGATACAGCGGACATGGACGTGACAATTGCCAACAGCTCCTGTAGTGTTGTGACCAGCAGCGAAACAAGTTTGACATGCGTGCTGGATAATAGACCAGCAGGGATATATAGCATCATTCTGCGCGTGGAAGGCAAAGGCTTATCAGCTTACCCTACATCTGAAGCCGTGACATTTGCCTACGAAATAGCTCTCGCCAGTATCTCACCGAACGACTGTGGGCTTGGAGGAGGGAGAGTTGTATCCGTTAAAGGACACGGGTTTGATTCGTCCACCACTGTAAAGATCTGTGATGTTGTTTGTGCCACCATTAACAGTTCATTAGACGAGATCTACTGCGAAGTTCCTGCTTATACCGGACAGACTGAAAACCCTGATATTGCTTGTTCAGTGAGCGTGGTCGGAAGAAATGAAGTGACGTCATCCAGGCCGGGGTTGTTCACGTATCGAGAGTCTCTTACGTCACGTATTACGTCAGTAAGTCCGTCACGTGGTGGAACAGGAGGTGGAGTACAACTCACCATAAAAGGAAATGGTAAGTGAAAACGGCAGCGGCCGTGGACTTAATACAGAAAAGTCCTTCATAGAACCAGTTTTGTAAGTGGTCCTGTTAGCAGACAGCACATCTTGGTCGTTTTTTTTTCCTGCCGTAGTTTCGGATTTCATTTAAATAAATTCGTTTAAGTTCAAGACAAGTGGCTTGGCAACTTTTTATGAAGATCTTACCTAAATTCCACAACAATTTGTTCTCTTCTCATCAGGGTTCAGTTCAAACGATGACGACAACAAAGTGACAATCGCTGGAATCCCTTGTAAGATAACTTCCTTCTCTCAAACCGAAATCCACTGTACAACAGGACCGCGGACAGGCACGATACAAACCAAGGTACGGGTGGAGGTTGGTAACCGAGGTATTGCGACCCAGGATCTCGCGGACTTCCAGTACATCGATGTGTGGTCGTCGCCGTTCACCTGGAGTTACAAGAGTCCGCCTGGGAAAGGAGACTTCGTTCAGATTCCCAAAGGACAAACAATTCTTCTTGATATGGATACTCCGGTTTTCTCTATTTTGGTCATTAGTGGGGAGTTAATTTTCGATGAGAAGGACCTCACACTAAATGCTGAAAAGATTCTCGTTGCTGATGGCGGAAAACTTCAGGTCGGAACCGAAGAAAGGCCATTTCAACACAAAGCTAAGATCGTTCTGCACGGTCACATGCACAATAAGCGGTTGCCCATTTTTGGAACTAAAGTTTTAGCGGTCAGGCAAGGGACTTTGGACCTGCATGGTAAAGTTGTGCCGATCACGTGGACAAACTTAGCTACGACCGCTTTGCGAGGTTTGTAGGAAAAATAATACATATACGAAAACAGTTCTCTGGTCGGCATATCAATAACAATAAGTGACGTTAGTGATATCATTGCTATTCATTAGAAAAAGTACTAAAACGCCGCTGAATAAAGGAAATTCTTTATAGTACCGTTGTTAATCTTTAGCAAGAACAAACATAAGAACATTGATCGCATGATATAGAAATTTGTTTGCGTCAGCTAAACGTTGTTTTCGTTTGAAAGTTTTAATCAGACTTTCGAAGCCACGTAGTTAATAGGAATCATATGATATTCTTTTGAAATTTATATGGTTTCCATCCATGTCAAACAGCGCAAAAAGAAAAAACCACGCGGGCGCTGTATATAGCTACTGTTAGTCTTTACAGGAGCAGATATCTTGAATTATAACAAGTGACACGCGATTAAATCTCGCAGATTAATTTAATTTTTTATACTGAATTTAATTTATTTTGTACGTAGGTGAAAGCCAGCTCGTTTTAAAACATGCTGTGACTTGGGAGATTGGTGATCAAGTGGTACTCGCCTCAACAAGTCGAAGTCAAAAGGAAAACGAAGAATTTAACATAACGAGTGTCTCTAATGATGGTCGAACCATCGGCATCACTCCACCAGTTAAATACCGCCACATTTCTCTTGTTCAAACCATCGCTGGAAGGATTATAGAAACACGCGCGGAGGTCGGGCTTTTGACTCGAAATGTTGTTGTTGAAGGTTCGGAAAATGACGAATGGACCGAAAGCATCCCGGAATGTCCGGATGGTTTCGACCCTGGTATTTTTGCAGTTCAAACCTGTTTCCAGGGACGCTATGGTAAGGCAACGGCAAGCGAGCAGTTTGGAAGCCAGATTATGCTCAACCCAAAAATGCCGAGTGAGGGACTGGTTATTGGTAGACTTTCTTACATCGAGGTGCGCAAAGCGGGACAAGCCTTTGGACTGGGTACGAGTAAATCACTATTTTACTGTACTTCTCCGATCTAATGCAATGGGCAATCGCTTAAATTTATTTTTTTCAGTTGCATTGAGCTTTAGCGCTGGATATTTGGGAATTGTTTAAGTGGATGTACTTTTTAACAAGCACTTTTTCTCCCTTATCTCTTCATCAAAACCAAACGCACCCTTATAACTAAATTTTGCAATCCGAAAGATCGATTTGAGAATTTTTGAAAGAGGTGGGGAATGTTTCTGAAGACAAAGAAGAGCGAAAGAAAACTGGAAGTTTATATCAACTAGTGTTAAGTAATAGTCTCCAAATGACACTGCTTCCGGGATTGTTTCAATTTGATGTTCCCCGATTCCTGTGGTTGATTAGGTCATTGTCATCGTTTCTAATCCCTTCCATGGTTCCAGAGGTTGTGGAACCAGCGGACCTTTTGCTTTTTTGGTTTTTAATGCTTCTCTCTCAGCTCTCATTTCATTAAAGTTTCACTGCAAACCTCCTTAAATTGCACACTGGCCATTGGGAGTCTTAAGACACATTATCTCGTGTTTCGTTTGTAAATGGCAATAACTCAGTGTGAAGTTGCTACTTTTACATTTGTATGATTGCTGTTTACTTTGCCTATAATCAAATCAAGCGTGAAAATAGCCGTGGCAAAGTATTTAAATGATCTGAATTAACTTCACGTTCCAGGTCGCTACCCAATTCATTTTCACCTGAGTGGTAACGTGACCGGATCTTACGTCCGCGGCTGCGCAATCCATCACACCTTCAACCGTGCCGTGACAGTACATGGCGTATCGGGGTTACTTGTCGAACACAACGTTGCGAACGATGTCATGGGTCACGCATTCTTCATCGAGGATGGAATAGAAACTGGTAACACCATACAGTATAACTTGGGTGTTGCTGTGCGGACATCCAGTACACTTCTGATAACTGATGTCACGCCAGCGACATTCTGGGTGACAAACCCGAACAACACGAGTAAGTACGGTTCATATACTGATACTGTTGTCATCAATGCAATATATTTCTATGCTTGCGATCGTTCGCTTCCATGTGATTCTCCGGTAAATTCATGTTTTACTTGTTTCCAGTCCGTCACAATGCGGCAGCCGGCGGCAGTCATCATGGATATTGGTACAATTTGCCTACCCACCCGGGGGGTCCCTCGTTCACCACCTCTGTCTGCCCAAGCAATGCACCATTAGGAGAATTTCAGAACAACACGGCTCATTCGTTCGGAAGGTAAAATATTCTTTGATGTCATATCACTCATATGTAACATTCATTTTTAACGTTTACCTGGTAAACTGATTTTATTAAACTGTAACTTCAATCTGTTAGGTATGGCGTGTGGATCTTTAAAGAGTACTTCCCGATGCAAGGAGGAAGTTGTGTTTCGAAAACATCCGCACCCGCCAAGTTCTACACACTGCTTGCCTACAACAACCTTAAAGGCTTCGAGCTCACAAGCGGTGGAGCTATTCAGACAATTAACTTCACTGTGCTAGACAACAAAGAAGCTGGTCTTGAGTTTACCAACCTAGTCGCTCCTTGGGGAGAAAATGGACCTTTAGTGAAGGATTCTCTCGTGGTAGGACATAGCGATGTGAGCGGAGGTCCCTCAACGTGCACTCAAGGAGGGCTTGTAGCACCGCAATCTTCGCGCCTCACCGTCTCTGGGACAACGTTCGTGAACTTTGACGCGCCGTCATGCGCTGCACTTCGTGGATGCTCATTCTGCCATGCGAGAGAGGGAGGTTTCACTACGAGATTCGAAAAAACACAGCTGATAAACTCGCCAAACAAGGCAGCCTTCAAATGGGAACACGAGAGCGTCTTTGAAGATCTTGATGGAACTTTAACAGGTTAGCGTGCGATGTTGATTATTAAAGAAAGCTTAAGCTTTGATTAAGTCGACAAAATAATAACCTCTTACTAACCGAGCGCGAGGGCCGTACTGTGGAATATTGGCCCAAGGTCGTGACATTACGGACCGAGCGAAGCGGTTGGCTTAATGGTTTAGCACGCGCCTTCTGTCAGTTGGTATTTTCAATCATGCTATAATTTGTAATAGTTGTTTCGTGTGTTCAGTTGAATGGATGCCTGACGACCAGTTACATGAAGCTCAAAGTTAAATGCGTGACTATTATGATCATACATCTGCATTTACAACTGTTATGTAGCAACTCTCCAGTGCCTTAGAGAGACTAGACAAGTTATACTTTTCATTCACAATTTTCATTAGTTTTTTTTCTAAACAGCAGCAATTTATCTTAGATTTAAAAGCAATAGAAAATTTCGCCGCAAGGCCTGGTGTTAACGAAGCTTTGCTATCACACTTCAGGTTTGTCAGGAGGAGGGAGTGTTGTCCCTTCAAACCCCAATCTTCCTCCAAATCACTGTTCTCAATCTCCCAACGCAAGTGTAATCCACGTTTCCGGAAGTGTGTGTGACTCGACGGTGCGTTTCCGCCGGATGTCCTGGAACAAAGCGCTCCCAAGTTCCCTGCTTTATCGTGACGCTCTGTTAACAAATGAACATGGAACAAGCCGAGTTCCCTGGGAATTTATGAGGCTTACTCACAATCAAGGCTGGATGGCGACCGTAATTCTGGGACAAAACTATAATTTTAGTTTTGACAACGCTCCTCAGCTCACCAACATTTCATACAGGTATAGTTGCGTAAGAAAACTTCTCGATAGCAGATGTGCCTTGTTCATTAATGCGTCGCCTCATAGAAACTGTAACGTAAAAAGCGACTCTATAATACTGGGTCTGTGATCAAGCAGTGGGGTAATGTAGTGGAATCGTTGGGCTGTAAAGTACATTGTTCAGGGTCGGGTTGTTCAGAAGCCGGTTAACGCTTACCCAGGATTAAAAGTTAACTGAAGTATATTTTTTTCTTGTATACAAATGTTTTTCATTGCTTATGTTTTGTGTATTTTGAGATTATTCGAACTCAAAACAGAAGGCCAAACAATACAAACAGAAATCCTCATCGCAAAACAAAATTCTCCCTTATCCTGGGTTTGCTTAATCGGGCTTTGAGCAACCCAGCACAGTTGTGCAAGTCGTTCCCATGGTAGTTTATCCTTAACTCGTAATGAGATGTTCGTCTTTTTTGCTCAAAAGGGCCCATATTATGGGAAGATTTTCGACAAGGTAGTATCATTTATTCCTACTTTAACCTGGTTGTGACTCTGTTAAGTTCTGTTATACCTGTCTGCACCATAGTATAGCAAAGGTCGTTGACAGTCCCTCTCCATCTTACTCTATCCTGCGCAAGTTAAACCAGGTTGTGCCAACTATAGCTGCATTTCGTTATCTCAGCCTCCACACTCCTGCGCCATATGTTTCATGCCCAGAGCCGTTCCTGGGATTCTACCTCAGTGCCTGTATTTAAACAGTACACATAAAATTGCCGTTGTATGACTATAAGAGATCAGCCTTGTTTTCTTCTATGGTTAGCCACAGCTGATGCTCCCCGTTAGTGCTAATACTTGTATTTCTTTTCTCGTGTTTCTCGTTTTAGTGGGGCACTCTATGAATTTGATGCCGAGGACTTCATCTGGATGACTCACCCCGTGAAACAGGATCCAGATATGATATCTATAACTGGCAAGTTTGTCAACATGTCCAGCGGTATACCGTCTCCAGACAATGCGTCAAATGGCGACTGGTACTACAACAACTTCACCAAAGCACTGACTTACATCGTATCAGGAAAGGGAGCAGCGGGACTTGTTGACCGAAATATTAACATGCACGTGAGTATATCGCTTCATCATCAGTCATTGGGCAGGGATAGCGACGTAATGAGAGGGCTCGCCTCCCCCAGTGTGGCTCGGGTTTAAATCCGGTTCCGTGCCATACGTGGGTTGAGTTTGTTGTTGGTTCTTGCCTTGCTCTGAGGGTATTTCTCCGTGCTCTCGGGTTTTCTTCCCTCCAAAAAAACCAACACTCCAAATTTCCAATTCGACCAGGATAGAGGACCTGCATGAAAACCAGCCAAGGCTAACGTGGCTTCCTCTCTAAATATTGTAATGTATTTATTGTTCCTTTCCTATTTTATATAAAGCACTTTGATGATATTTTTTTTGTCGAAAGGTCAGCATAAATGTCCTTGGTATGATCCACTGTTGACTTATCTAAGACACTTAACATCTCTAGGTTGTACGTTGCTATTTCAAGAACTGTATCAAACCAATTCCACCCCCACCCCCTGAGAAACGTCCCTTAGTATTTGCTGTGTGGTCAGACCCGGACGCCTGGTACGGAACAGAGCCTGGATATGGAGGCCACAACAAACAGCTGCCTCAAGACGGAGATGACGTCATCATCCAACAGCGTACGTCACACAGAAAACTAGAGTTTTTTACTTATAGTTTTTTGGAAGTGTTTTTTTTTTTTCTTTTTTCTTTTTTGCAATATGGTTAAAACCAGCGAGAGGTTTGCTAAAATTTTGAAAACTTGAAAATATTGAAATTTGCGAAACCTAAGGACTATAGTATAATAAAAACTTTGTGCCATTCCATAAAGAAAGTTAAAAGCTGCGTAGGGCTAGAATTAATGGTGGTTTTACGTGAATTCGTACCTATTTATTAAGGTGTCGTTAATGGAATGCTGTCGCTTTAATTTGTACGTGCGATGATTCGACATGTTGCAATAACGTCCTGTTCGTTTTCTTATTTGAGCAATTGCTTTTGAGTTTGGTTTACTGCTAAGACAGTTTTCATAATTTAGAAACGATTTACTTTAACAGCGTTCGTGAGACAGGCAAAAAGCGTTTAAAAATAAACTTTATGTAAATTACTATGCATTGTTTAATTCCTTCATTTATTCTTAGTTAACTTGAGTGGTTAATTAATTACACGTATAAATAAATTAATTATTAATGTTTGTTTGTTTAGACTGGTGGATGGTAGCGGATACTGAACTCCCTTACATGAGAAAACTCTTCATATACGGCACACTAGAACTAGAACCTTACATGGACTTTGTCCTCAACGTAACGGACATCGTGATTGGTCAAGGAGGTAACCTCATCATTGGCTGGGAAGATCAACCAACGACTGGCAATGTATTAATTAGTCTTAACGGAAATATGGACAACCCAGACATTCCGGTCCAAGGTGGTCCTAATATTGGTTCTAAAGCTATAGGTAAGTATTAGAGTTGCATGTTGATTCTTGTAGCAAATGAAATGACCTTATAGAGTTCTAGATCAACTTTTAGTCAAATTCTTTAACTCTTTCCAAACGGCTTAAACACTTAAATTCCAGCGCATTAAATGGATGTTCGACTATAAACAATTGACGATTCCTCAAAAGCAACTAAATCAAAATAACCTTCTCTTTCCAAGGTGTGTTCGGGAACTTGGAGATCCACGGCCTAAATAGATCAGTGTACTGGACCCGACTTAGCAAAACCGCTGACCCAGGAAGCAACGTCATCTATTTGCAAGAGGCGGTGGACTGGAAATCAGGGGAGGAAATTGTCATTGCACCGACTTCGTTTGAACCCTACGACACTGAAATCTACAAGATAGGTACGCTGGCCACTTATTTTGGTGAATGGAAAACATAGTATGAGCCAAAGTGTTGCTTGGTTTTGGTTCTAGATAGTGGCTGTCGTATATGATCATTTCTCCCCCTTTAGTTTGCGGCTTCTCTAGTTCCCTCATGAAAAGACGTGTGAATTTCGCTTGTCAAACGCGGAATTTCAATGTCAACCCATGTTTGTTTTCTACCAAGTCGACTTCGAATTGAAGAGGGTAGAGATGGACAGTGTAACAATCCAATAAATAGGAAAGTGTTTTTGAGTAAAAATTGCATTTCGCCGTGTAATCTCGTTTTCCTTTTCAGTTAACGTCTACCATGATCGCAAAACTCTTGAACTGAATGATACCCTGAAATACAGACACATTGCCGAGTCATACACCACAGGGAACTGGAACTACACATTAGCCGCTGAGGTGGGACTGCTGACCAGGAACATCGTGATCGAGGGCGCTGATGATGCCGATCAAGTGCTTGATAAACAGTCGTTTGGAGGTCGCCTCTTGATTGGTTCATTTGAAGGCATGGAGTCAACTAACCGAAGGGTTCGTGTGGAGAATGTTGAATTTCGCCATTGTGGACAGGAAGGGTGGCCTGATTACTTTGATCCAAGGTAATAAAAAATATGGCACAGGAATGTAATGGATGTGTTGACTGGAAAGGCGCGCCTTAATTATGTGCAACGAATAACCGAAAATTTGACTTGTTTTCTTTTAAAGATATTCACTGGCAATCTTGGATGCCGGAAATCTGAAGTCATCTTACATCCGGGGTAATTCATTCCATGACGGATTCAATACTGCTATTGGTGTATTTGGGACAAATGAGTTAACTGTTGTCGATAACGTCATTCACCACACAGTCGGCTCGTCCGTTAGAGTCTGGGGCAGGAATAACAAAGTTCTCCATAACTTGGCTGTATTGAGCGTTTCACCAGGTATTACAATCATGTGACTGTATTGTTTGAATCATAATTCTGAGCTGTTTAAGACTGTTCACGATAACGTTGAAGATTGCGAGCGGATTATGAATCGCGTAACAACCCCTCTCCATTTACTTCATGGTCAGATGTTTCGAAAGTTTTTTTTTTTTCTTAATCAGAAAAGGTCTCTAAAATCGATCGGAACGAGTAATGTACCTGTTATGAAGAGTAGGAGAAGAACGCAAGAACTTTATGTTCACAAGAGTTTGATTCCAAAGGAGGGCTGTTATCTATTTTTATTAGTCCTAATGGCTTCCTAACATAACTTGTATAGCAACAAATCCACGGAACCTAAATTCTTGAGCTTCTATTGATCTAAATTCTCAAACTATCGATTATTCTAGTTTTAGGTCGGAGTATGCTTGTCTCTTCAACACCGTGCTGAACGTCAAATATCAAACGTATATCATATGTAGTAAAGTAACTGATGTGCTATTTTATACAATAGCGACCTACAAAGGGAGATACGAGGTGAATAACAAACTCTGGCATGCTTCCTTTGACATCAGCAAGGCATCCAATATTGTTCTTCGAGAAAATGCGGCAGCTGGAAGCGAAAGGGTTGGGTTCCACATCCGGGGTGAAAGTTGCTATGGAGATAAGTCTGAGGAACGATGGGAAGCTAACTTTGCTCACACCACCCTACACGGGATCCACATTGGCTTTAACGACGGACTGCCTGACTGTCTCAAGATCGCTCATTTTGTTCTTTGGAAAAGCTGGGATTTTGGCGTGTTTGGTTATCCAGCCTCTCGAGTTATTATTCAGGATACAGTTGTTGCTGATAATAACTTAGGTGAGGAGAGTTAAGAAGTTGCGCCAGTTTTAACGTTTTCGAAAACATGACCTCTATTTTTGCTCATTACTTCCTCCTTCTATCATTTATCGACAAAAGACAAGAAGATGACATTTCTAACTATTGGGATTGAACTATATCGGATTTTAGAGAGTTAATTAACAAAAACAAAATGTTCTGGGTTTGATCTAATTAGCTGCCAGAGGAAACGTTTTATTCTTATGAATATTGGTTACGAAGGACATAAAAAAGGTTTTTTTTTCGTTCAGAATGGTTAATTTGAAAACGAGGGCTATACGGTATTGAATGAGTAATCCACCCATATTAAAAGTATGATAAACGGTAGCCTTTCTCAATAGCGAAGTATTTCGGTTGTCAGCAATCGAATCTGACAGTAAATGAGCATCTTTAGAGTAGAGTTAGCGAAGGTCTTACGCTTCCACTTTAAAATTGATTATACGCTTAATTGTATTCAAACATAATTTTAGTAATACTGTTGTTATATCCAGGAATTCACGTTAACGTCTGGAGTCCTCCCGCTCTCTCTCACAAAACCGCTGACAAGTTTGTTCGCCTTGACCGAGTCCTGATTGTCGGTACCAGTCCCAGTTTTGACTGCGTCAGTGACTCGGTTGTGCCTCGAAACTCCGCCATCACGAAGCCACTCCGCGCGCCGCGCTCAAAAGGAGGCGGCCATATTGGTTTTATGCTGACAACGTTTTCGTCATCAACTAGCCTGGCACCAAAGTCACCCTGGCACAGTGTAGAGAGTTATCCAGCAATACGAGGCGTTGTTGAACTTAACAACGTTGGATTCGCGCATTTTGGCACAAAGTGTGGTCACGACAGTGTGGCATTAACAACTAATCCTATGTCTCCAGATGCCTTCCATCCAGTCGAGACAAAAGCCATCTCTTTGTATAATGTCGATAACGACAAGTTATTTTATATAACACCATCAAATATCGGGTGGATAAACCCTTCTGACTGTATCGATATGGACTGTGATGGCGCCAAACACGTGCTCATTAAGGATCTGGATGGAACTCTCACTGGTGCTTCCGGCGGAAGTGTCATTTCCAAGGCTGAGTACGAGTGGAATGGAGATCCAAGGAGAGGCCTAAGTATGAGATTACTACAGAAATTGTCTTATCTGCCGTGACAGGGAAACAGTGCAAACTCAGCAATTCACACAACTCCAGCTAGTATTAGTAAAGCGATCTTTCAACATGTGATCAGGAGTTGTAGCTGGCACTGTCTTGTGTTGTTTTATCCTGTATCTGTATTTTTTTTGTGAACACATACTCAATAGAGTGGAATGGTTATGAAACTCGACAAAGTTCTTTGTCGTATGTTTTTGTTCTCTCTATTTTGGCCTTGACCGTGCACAAACACAATAGTTGTTTACCACTGACCGAGGAACTAACCAATAGAAATGTTTTGATTACGTAACTCATGCATAGTGTATGAACGAAAAACAAAAGATTGTGCACGGTCGTGGACCTTCCAACATAAACCTTGGCATTTTGTTTGCTCCTCTTATGTTTGCCGGGCTTCATAACCATTCCCCCCTATTAACTATGGTAAACACGTGCATTGTATTTAATTAACTTCGACTACTTCAACCGAAATGCTCCTCTTAAACTAACAAATGAAAAAGGAATTTATTAATTATCTAACAAGGTTAATATTTCCATTTTTCAGGCGATTACCGTATACCTAGAGGTTTCCTGACGTCATTAGATGGTTCACGTCTGAACGCCTCTGTCGTTGCACCGCATCACGGGATTGTGCGAGGAACGCGTGCGCAGAGCTTTTGCTCGTGGAATTCTGCATGGAATGCGTACAATTGTACCAGTTTGGGTAAGAAATGAATGCAGCAAGTATTATGGTGAAGTAGCCTTGGAACAAGTATCACTCACCTTGTAACCAATTTTTGTTGAAAAGTACTTAAATTCTCTTAAGATTATTTTCCTTTGACTAAAATTAAAATATATGGTATCCACTAACGCTGAAGTTCGACCTCACACTCACAGTTATTTTTTGTGTTTGAGGTAAATATATTCGAACTTCACAGTACATGAAGGTGAAAAGAACAGTAATTAGTGCGCAGAAAAAGTTCATACAAGTAAGAAAACAATTCTTGTTGACACCATCTCTTCTTTTCCTATAGACTATCACATGTTTGTCATCGAGAGTTTGGACGCTGACACAGAACTTCGTAGACTCTCTCCAGTTGCTTTGTCATCCAATGGCTATACCGATCTGCTGAATGGACCAATGGATCATGGCTGTTGCTTTGGATACGCGTGCATGGAGCGAATATCCACATTCTTCTCTATTGTGGCAACCCAAAACAACTATACTGTCTATTTCACAGGTGAACAGATTTACAATCATTGAATCTCCACCGGAATCTCTTGACGTAAAGTTTACTTTCATTCCAATAAAAAGGCAGACTCAAGGATCAATTTTTGCTTTAAAACGGAAGCAGTGGTTTAGTTTGCTCCTGTTTAGTTTAAACCTGTACACTTTAACAGTGTGCAAGAACAAATGTTCAGGCTTACCCTTGGGGTAAGCTTTAGCTATGATGTACTGGCCCGAAAATCATTTTCACTACGTAGTGTAATGTGAATTTCGTCAACATTTTCCCAACAAATATTACTTGTCCATCGGGTGACGAGCAGAATCCATTAGCCGACTAGACAATCCACTAGTCCGGGCTATCGGACAGGACTACCTTTGCACATTGTTTCGTCTACATCTTTTCGATAACATTTTTGTATAGCTGCTCATTGTTTGGCTGATTTTCCCTCTTCAGGCACCAATCCTCAAAGTCTCCGACTGACTTTGCTAAACGCAGACAGCTCTCAAGCCCTGCGCGTTGCCATTTGGTACACCACACCCCAACGGTTGGACGTATACCGCGCAGGTGTCTACATGTACCCGACTAATGCTAAACTCGATGAACAGAACTTCAGCTACAAAAAGAAAGACCCCAGTCTCCCGGATGACCAGTTTGAGCCTTCGCTTACAAGCAACAGCGGAGCTAACTACTACGATCGAGAAAGCCAACTGTTTTATGTAGTGGTTAAAGGAAATGTCGCTGTGGACATAAGAACTGCTCCTGTTGTACAAGTCAAACTTGGTAAGAATAGAATGAAAGCTGGAACTATCAAAAACCTCTGTATTCTCTTAATATTCCTTGATATGGCTCTCAAATTGTTTAATGCAAAGACTGAATTTTTTCTCTTAGGAAGCAAACCTGTTCATTTCAACGACTTTTTTGAAAAGAATTTAATCCAAAATCTGGCCTCTCTTCTTAATATCGACGAGTCCCGCATTCGGGTGGTCGAGATCGTAAATGCTGCCGGGAGCTCACGAAGACGTCGAAGAGAACCCGACGATAAGACGATGACCGTCACTATCGAGATCGGTGATCCGCCGCTGCCTAGCATTGCTTACACGCCAGAGGACAAGTTTGTCCCTGAAAATTCAAGGTTAGTGAGATACCCCACCTTATGTACGAACGTTTTCATTTCCAAGTTCGTAAGCAAAATATTTCCCAAGTATTTATGTGATGTCGCTCACATTACTTTTAAGGGAGTTGACGTCAAAATCAAAGGGATTTGATGGTTTTGGTTTTTCTTCAGACTTCTCTCTCAGTTGATTTTTGGGAATCAGGAATGGCATTTTGTAGTCATTTCAAATACCTGTTATTTACGAATTTTATTTCTCTCATAGTTTCACCACCGCTCCTCCAGTTACCATAACAACCACAGCCTTACCAACCCAGAACCCCACAGATCAGTACGTTGCTCTCCAGTCGTTAGCGTCGAAAGCTGTCGAGGTAGCCCAGACAGGTCGCATGGCTTCCTCACTCAAACTCGACATGGTATCGATTGAAGTCACGGATCCCGAACCTCCTCGAAAACTCCCGAAAGGATGGACACGAGCCACGCCCGCAGAGGGTAAAGACATAGAAATAAAGAAAGAGAGCGCGCGTGTTTACATATTCTGATTCAAACAGCCGTGAAAGTTTGGGAAATTTTGAACATTAGGATTTCAAAATCATTTTCGAATTCTCCAAAACTTTCCCAAGTTTTTAAGCTGTGCAAATAAGAATGAGTGACTATATCCCATTCCTTTTAGAAATTCAACAAAATTTTACAAGGCTTCTTCAATTGTTTTCTCAAGAAAGCAATGATGTTATGGAGTTATTGACTCGCTAACTGTTTTTTTAGCGGGACCAAAGAATGGTACATGGCGGTTTGATCAGGTGGTGTCCATGAGAGAAGGCAACAAGACCAATCCAGTTCATGATTACCTGATTCCTGTTCGACTGATTGTGATGCAAGAGCCTCAAGGAGCCAATGAAACTGTTCCCTTCCAAGTTCAACCAAAGCTTATGATGGTCGACAAGCTTAACCGCACTGTACGCACGCTGGGACATGGGTACCAGGGACAGTGGTACGTAGGTCTAAGTGTTTTGTCCTCATTGCTCATCTTTTTCATTTACAGACTTTCCCATTCTTATTTCCAATGAAAACGTATCTCTTTTGCATTGCAAACTAATGAATACATCGAGCTGAGTTTGATTTTATTCTGAACATTTGACAGGTATGTGACAGCGTTCATCAAGAATGGAAGTGGAGATCCTGATGCCTTGTTAGGCGGAAATATAACTGTACCTTTCTCTGATGGCTGGGCAAACTTTACCAACCTGAACATCAGCCACAATGGCACCGATTACGTCTTAGAATACAACATAACCTTCCCCTTTAAAGCAAACTTTACAGCTCTGTCAGAGCCGTTTGAGGTCAAGGAGCGAGTCTTGTACTTCACACTTGTTAGTCACCCACGTGATGTCAACGAAACTGTTCCTTTTGGTCAGCAGCCTTTGGTAGAAGTCCGCGACGCTGCTAACGGAGAAGTGGTGACGAATACTGGATGGAAGGGCAGGAAGTGGATTTGCAAGGCGTCTTTAGTGAATCCTCAGAACCATAAAGGTAAACTTTATGAACACATTTTAAGACAGAAATCACATGCAGGTAAACTCACTGGTGAGAATGTTTGACCTTAATAGAATCCACTGCATAGTCTGAGGTACTCTGTCTGATAACACCAATCTTTTGTAGCGAGTTGGTAATAGAATAACCACCATTTATAAGAGACAACGACGTGAAAAAGTTTTTTTTTTCATTTAATTTATGGAATTTATTCTTTTGTAAAAGTAGCCGTTTATCCACAGAAAGGGATAAATTCGATTTTCGTCTTGTTTCGTTTTGTTGTCCATTAACAGGAAAGCTGCACGGATTAGCCAGTGTAGAGTTTTCCGTCGGTATTGCGTCCTTCAGTGATCTCTCTATTGATCATGAAGATAAGAACTATATCCTTAACTTTGAAGCTTTCACTGTTGCACCATCTCGATACCAGTTCTCTATCAATGCTACTCCATTTGATGTGAAAGAGAGGGTCCTGGAACTGGTTATAACTCAACAACCAGGTAAGGCCTGTGCTAAAACGCTCTCTTCTCTTGTTATTTCAAGTACAGTTGCACCTCCACTAAAGGTCACCACTTAAAAGCAGCTAGGATTTCTTTTTCACTTTAACCTTAATGAAATATCACTCTACCGCCTGATCTCTTCAGCGGCCGGTTGATTCTGCCTCCGTTTGGACGTTGAGCAAGGTTTATTTCTAGTATTTCAAAAATGCTGTGCTTCTAAGGATGATTACACCCATTGCTCAGCTTATACCGGTTGTTCACATATATTCTTCTGATGTTTAATAAAGAGAGGCAGTTATCATAACTTAGTTTTATCTAATAATTCGGAGATTCGCTTTAACTGTTAAGTCACTGTTATTCTTAGCTGTGATCAACATTAAATGTGTCCGTTTTCCGCCTTTGGCAGTCAGGCGATACTTCTCGTGTCAGACTCCGTCGCTTGTCTTGTCGATTATGTTTCGCACTTCAAGGCAAGTCTTCATTGTGTACAATTGTAACTTCTTTCTCCCATTGGTTAACTGTATAGGTACATAGAGCCTTTGTGTCCTCTTACGTTAAAAACTTGTGTTTTTAAAAATCCTCCAGGTGACTGTAATGACACCGTTCTATGTGGTTCTCAACCTATCCTCGAAATCCGAGACACAGCTACGAACACTCTGGTTGGGAATTTAGGCTGGCGCAATAGAACCTGGACGATTCGAGCATCCATGGAACAGGGAGCTGGAAACGAGGTACTAATCGGCGAAACTCAATTCCAGATCCCAAGCTCTGGACGCGCGGAGATTTCAAACCTGAGTTTTTATGACGTTGCGTCAGGCTATCGAATGAAATTTAACGTGACTGTCACTCCGTACTCTCAAGCTTACTCGGGACTCTTTGCCATATCAAAAACTTTCGATGTAACACCACGGCAGTTCTATCTGAAGGTTGTCACGCAAGTGGCGAATGCGAATCAGTCAGTGGTATTTGGCACGCAACCTGTTGTGGAGGTACGCGACTTGGGGACAGGAAGAAAAGCCACGCCCCTGAAGTCTCCTTGGTGGGTGGCCGTGTCACTTTACTCTAATCCGAAGCTGGGACAGTCATTCCTAAATGGAACATTCAATGTTTCAGTAGTCAACGAGCGAGCTGTGTTTACAGACCTTCTTGTGACATTGTATGGGCTTGGTTATGTGTTGAAGTTTGAGTCAAGGTACGGCCACAGTGTACTGTCAGCTCCTTTTGAGGTAAGTGACTTTGGCTCAGTTCAAGCACCGTTCAGTCTTCTGCAGCAAGTACATTTTACAACAATACCTTGCGAACCTAACACAGCCTACTACGCAAGATATTTCTGCAGTACTTTTCCTTGCGTATGCTAGGTTTGTAGTTGTTTGAACGTTTGAGCGTCGTTGAGGCTTTTGTGCATTAATGGAGTAAACAGAGTATATGTACCAGTCGCCATCTTTTTCCTAGGCTACAGGGGGATTAATAGTTGACATCATGTGATTACAGTCGACGTTTATTTCTTGACCATGCTCACCTCAAATTCTTGTATACTTTATTGGTTAGAATGTTGATAAAAGACTCAGTTCTGATAATGAAACTTCAAGGCATTATGTTGATTATTTATCTCCCAAAGGCCGATTCGTCCTCGTTTATTCAGTTGTCTAATTAGAAACAACGCAAACACTTTCTTTTGTACAGGCTTATTCATCTACTTTGGTGGTGCTACTTCTGCTGTTGTTGTCACTGTTGTATTTGTAATCTAAGTAAATAGGGCTTCAAATGTGCTACTTAGAAAACGTCTGTATAGTTTTAAAGTTAGCGTAGTTTGTTTATTGTAACAAGCGTATCCTATTTTTCTCTTTTTTTGTTTAGGTCCATTACGTCAATGACTACTCTCCAGTCTTCACCAGTCGCAATTACAGTGCTACTATCAACGAAGGTGTAGCGATCGGTTATCAGGTCATCAACATCCATGCCACGGACAATGACACAGGAAGCCAGGGTGACGTCTTCTATGCACTGAACGGGGGAAACATCGGCAGCAGCTTCAACATCAACAGAACCTCCGGTGCCATCACCACCGCCGGCAAAGTAGACCGTGAAACAACCGCTGTATACAGCTTGATTGTAAAAGCTTTCGATGGAGCTGTTGAAGAAAAAGTTCGTTTCACCGAGGAGCACGTTATGGTGTATATTCTCGACCTTAATGACAATGCTCCAGAGTTTACCAACGATGGCCTCACTTCTTTCGTAAAGGAAACCGCTGACATCAATGACGTCATTCTTCGGGTGGACGCACTGGACCGTGACGCGGGAGAAAACGCTGTGTTGCGATTTTCAATCATATCCGGGAACAGTGATGGTTATTTTGACATCAACCCTGCTACAGGGGACATTTTTGTGAACAGATCGCTTGACCTGGAAGGATCAGCCCTACCTCTTCTAAACTACAGCTTAGGTAAAGTTAGATTTTAAAAATATATCAGAGCAAATTGACGTATTTACGAGTCAAGAAATGGCATTACAGTTTCTTTTTGTTAAATGCGCGTCACAGATGAGCAACGTTTGTCATTATCAGCAAAACAATGCATTTAATGGGCCAAGTGCTCAAAGATTATTTGCATTAAAAGTTTAATTTCAAATTTAACTCTTTTGGAAGGGAAGTACAATGAATCTTCTAATTTTGATATCCGTTGTTGTTAGAATTGTAGAAATGCTAAAATAATCGTATAATCTTGCCTAAAATGAAACATTGGATCTTTCTGTGCTTGGCTCTTTATGTCGAGGAACTCCTTGAAGAAAAGCGAGCCTCAAGTATCCAGAAATTATCATGTGAAAATGTTGAGCAAAAAGGACTCTTGAAGTTGTTATCCTTTGCCGCATTTATTACAAACCTTGAATTATAAGAATTGTCTCGTATGATTCTATGCCGTGCACATAGCCAGTTATGTTTTGATATATTAAAGGTTAACTTGTTTACCGGGTCAACCCTAGCTTATCTAATATACCAATGCCAATTGGTCAATTTCAGGTATTAACGTGACCGACCAAGGCTTACCCGCGCTGAGTAACTTCACTGTCGTTACAATAAGCATCTCGCCCGTCAATGAATTCTCGCCCCAGTTTACTCACAATCAATCGGTCTCGGTTATCGTGAAGGAAAATCAGCATCCTGGAAATGGTCTGGTGTTGTTTGACGTCAATGCTGCAGATAAAGATTTTGGAGAGCAAGGTATGTAAACTGGAAGATAGATATCAAGGTTAAAGAGAGATTTTTAATTAGCAATTACTAAACGGAAAACTTCTCGCCCACAAACCATACTGAAATAGAATATTTTTTCTAAGACCCTTCGAATATGATTTTTAAAAACGAGCTTTACAAACGATCAAAAACATGATTCAGTAAATACAAAAGGTTGCAGTCCAGTTCCACTTACACCTTTTTGTGTATTTTTGATCCTTAAGAGTTTTACTAACAACACAGACTTTAGAGCAGCGATCGCTTATGCTTCGCTTGGGGTCAATATTTTGATGTTCCACTCTTTGATTACACCTACCTCGGTAAAGAGTGTACAACCTTTTTGAGTCTGTGATAAGGATGGTAAGTTATGTTCAACTCAGTTACAGTTAAGGCGCAGTCAATTTCAACTATTCCTTTTTTCTGTAATCTGTCCTCAGGAAAAGTTCAGTATTCCATTTACGACGGTAACAATGACAGCAAATTCCAGGTGAACTCGTCTTCTGGTGTCGTCATGTTGATGTCATCACTGGATTATGAGGCCGCACCTCTCCGTACATTGATAATCCGTGCGTCGGACAGTGATCCTGGCGGTCATGCGCGCTACACTGATTTCTACCTGCACGTGCACGTTGATGATGTAAACGACAATGCTCCAAGGTTTGCTGGTAGTGTAGTCACTGTACTGGTGCCTGAGACTCTGTCAGTAGGTAAGGAAATTTTTTGGTTTGCTTGTTGACGCTTGACAATAATTCTAGTACTCTAAATAGGCACTACTAGTATTGTCGTATTTAGATGATGTTCGGTGTTCAAATATGCGTTTGGAAAATTTGCGTGTGGACACTGCGAAAATGACGAAGAAAGAAGAAGAAAAGAAGAAAAGAAAAGATTTGAGACAAACCTCAGTCAGAGCGCTCACAAGCTCACCGACAGTTCTTTTGTCAGGTTGTTGTCAGATAGATCATTTAATTTGTAATTTAAGATAATTTACATGTTACGATTTGTCAGCCCGATTAGTTGGCTCACTCAAACATGCTGGGGTTTGTCGGTCTGAATTCGTGGAGACATGATACCCACTGGTCTTCAAAAACGTTGTCGAGTAAGATGGCAACATAACAATTTGTTGCTTCTTCGATGAACCACCAAATATATTTTTAACAACGTAAGAAATGTTCCATTATATGTTTGTCTTATCCTCGTTTCTGAGTAGTAACGATTGTATTTTAATTCTTCCATGACAGGGAAAGCCGCTGCGAAGATCCAGGCCACTGATCAAGACTCGGGTGAAAACGGCCGTGTGACTTACGTCATCGTCTCGGGAAACTCGGACGGGTATTTCAGTCTGAACTCCAACACTGGTGAACTAACAACACTAAGGAGCCTCGATCTAGAGTCCGCTCAAGCCCCTTACCCAAACTTCACGCTTGTAGTAGTAGCAAGGGATCATGGGAGTCCTCAGTTGACTAGCAATGCAACATATGTGTTGATGATCAGCAGCGTGAATGAATTCTCGCCACAATTCACACGTCCCGGGTCTTCCTTACAGATTCCGGAAGATAATGCTGTGGGGGCCATGTTGCGTCACTTGACTGCCACAGATATGGACTTTGGTCCTGATGGATTGGTCACGTGAGTGTATTTTTTTTTTGTTTGTTTGTTTTTTTCATTTACAATTACTCAGCATTTTTTCGAGTTCAAATAAGTGTGAACAACAGTTTTAAGTTGAGGTTACCTCTTGACTTGCTATTCTTGGCTATGGAATTTTATCGTCTAGCCTGCTATTAATGAAGAGTTTAAACCGCACATAACGATGACAGAAACTCTTTTGATAGGCTACTTAGAAATCCTGATGGTAATTTTTTTCTCTTCTTCTCTTAGGGTCAAAATCTTCATACAACTGTTTTTTTGTTTGTTTGTTTGTTTCTTTTTCTTTTTCTTTTTCTTTTTCTGGTGGAAAAGGCAGAAGCTAAATGATAAATTAATCCTTTTTCATTTTACATTTCTACATCAGATACCAGATAGTTTCTGGAAACGAAGACAGACGTTTCCGTATTGAACCAACTTCCGGAAAAATATTCATTCACGCGCCACTGGATAGAGAGACGAAATCGACATACAGCCTGAAAGTAAAGGCTTTTGATAGGCCCTGTCAAGCAGCCAATCAGAGGTCATCTATTATCTTTGTGAATGTGACACTGACGGATGTTAATGATAACAAACCAGTCTTCAACAAAGGTTCTTATTACGCCGCTGTCATGGAGACTGCGAGCATCGGTGGTGACGTCATCACGGTGAAGGCAACTGATGCTGACGCAGGTTTGGGGATGCGTTTTTTTTTTCAATTTTTTTCAAAACGTTGGACAAATTTTAAGTCAGCGAACACTTTCGAAGACGAGCTTTCATGACGTGGTCACGCAACCACTTGGTGACTATGATGACGAGAGAGGTTGTATCAGCCCATGGGAGAAGTGAACAGACTTAAAAGCTGTAAGGACTAAATATCTGCCGCAATCTACTCCAATACTTTGCTAATGGAGGCAATGAATGGTTTGAAAACTGAACAGAAAATTTGAAAATTTATGACTTGTTTATGAAGTAAACAAAGCACAAGGCAAGGTTTGGGTTTATGATGTGTACTGTGTCACTTAAAATGCACAGAATAGCTCGTTTTAGTCCTTAATATCTCTACTATGTTATGTTACAGGAGTAAATGGCCAAGTTCAATACAAAATCAAGTCTGGCAACAATCATGAGTTCTTTGACATCGACACTGACACTGGGACAATACGAGTTAAAAACAGCCTCGATCTGGAATCACAAAAACACGTGGATGATTTACTGTACACTCTGACAGTTGAAGCATCGGATAGAGGTCAAGTATCACTTAGCAACGATGTGCTGGTTACCATAGAAATAAAGTGTGTGAACGAGTTCCCGCCAAAGCTACAACATTCCGAAAGTATTTACGTGAAAATCCCAGAAGACACTGCCATTGGCGCGAGAGTTGCAGATATCAATGCGACTGATAAAGACTTTGGCCTAGATGGAATACTCACTTATTCGATAATTAGTGGCAACGAAGACAATAAGTTCGATATCAACCCCAGCACCGGTATCATAACTGTTAAAAACGAGCTCGACTATGAAACTGTCGTGAGATACTCTCTTGTGATACGAGTAAGCGACAACGCTCCACCGGCTCAGCGGCTTTCCACTGTTGCCAAGGTAACAGTTCGGTTGACGAACGTGAATGACAGCGGAGGTGTGGATGTGTTGATAGAGGATGTCCTTAGCAGAATAACGCCGCCAGGGGATCCTGCTGATGTCGCAGGGCTACCAACGAGTAGCCCGATATCTGTGGTATTGCTGTATGAAAATGGTAAGTTACAGATTGGAACCAGGGGAGAACGGGCTAGGCTTATATAACTATGACAATAGAAACTTTCATTAGAAGTGAAGAAACAGAAACTATTGCGGAACTTTATCACCAGTTTAAGTGAACAAAAATAACGAATCGATGATTAATTAGATTGCTGAATTTTCCTCTGTTTTCTTCCGGATGAGAGCCAAGACCTGACGGTTACAACTGACGAATAATTCGGTATTGGAGTGTTAGGGTAACGTTCATTAATACTTTGGAAGTGGCAAGGCTATATGTGATACCGACTGGATAAACCGATACGGTGTACTTAACTTGAGACTAGGACAGAGAACAAACTTAAATGGAAGCTGATCTATATGTTTGTCAACAGGAAACAAAGTAAAGCTCTCCTCTGATGACAGCAGACTGACATTTGACGACAAGTCCGAATCACGTGGTCTTTTCACAGTTGTCCAAGCTGACGACAAGAAGATTATTAAAGCAAACAGCGCCGGATTGCTGGGTCAAGGTGTCCTCATTGTTCGTGTTCACAACGTTTACAATGTCCGCGTCACAGTAAATGTGGTGGGTTACTCTTCGCTACAGTTAACAGCTGTTCCTTATCCAGTCATTGAAGGATCGAATGCCACTTTGACGTCGTTGAAGCGTATAGGAAGTCTCCATGGAAACGTCCAGTTGGCTGCTCTCAAGCTATGCCTCGTTTTGACGGATAAGTCCACCACCGATGTTTCCACGATGACGTCGACATCATTTCGTGTCGTAAGCAATGACGTAGGAGTTAAAGTTTCCATGGATTCTATTCCTAAGAACGTGCTGTTTATAGACAGGACGAGCACAAGCGGGTACATGAGCTTTCGTGGGCAGTTCTCCGGTAAAGAGTCGGGGAATCTTGTTCTCGAAGTTTCAACGGAAGTAATAACAGTTAATGAAATCCTTGCCGTGGAAATAATCGGGCTCAGGAATCAAACTCTTTTGGGTCCAGTGTTGTCCACGCAGGCCCAGGTTCAAGTAGACTTTGTTATGAATGATAGCTCTGTGCTTAGAGTGCAAAATTTCTCCGCAATCTCTGGACTTGTAGCATTTAAAATCAGTCACGAAAAAGCAGCTTCGGTTGACCGCGTGACGGGGGTTGTTATGCTGCTGTCAGACTATCATGACTTGGTGACCGTGACAGTCACTCCGTTTCAGGGTCTTGGAAAACCAAAGCATGTGCAATTGTATTGTAACACAGTCCCACCAGTGGGTGGTGTTGACATTGGACAGGAGTACGGCCCAGCAGTACCAGCATTAATAGCTAACCAGAGAGTTACCATTCCTTTACGCGTGAATCCTGGCAAATCAAAACTTCTTGCCTTTGATTTGAAGATTTTGTACGATGATCGCCAAGTTCGGTTTGTTGAACTGAAAAGAAGCAGTGCCTACTCCCACACTAAAGGACAACTGCATTTAGCTGATGTGACAAATCCCGATGATGCAAGTCCGCATGTTGCTGACCTGGTTTTCGATTCATTAGTCGACGGCGTGCTTAGCATCCAAGCCTCGGTGAACATGTTAATTGACAAAAGGCTGGGATTCATTGGGAACTTTGCACCAGCTGTGACGTCATGCAATGCGCTACCGCTGGGCGATGCTAACGCGGATTGTGTGTTCGATATCCGGGACGCTGCTTTCACAATGGCATATAGTCTAGCACAGGAAAAGAACTTCGTCGGTGAATTTGAGCAAACGATGTCAAAAAGCACGACTGATACAATGGTAAGTATCTTATATTAGTAAAAAAAAAATGTCAGAAGATGTGAAAAGAAAGTACTTTAGAAGCTTAGATAGCATATAGGAAAGTCCGGGGTCTACTGACATACATATAACAGTTTATTTTGATTCGAATTCGTTTATGTTTTTTTTGATCCAAAATAGCAGCCAGGAAGGTGTTATTCGATTGTATACATGTGTCTATGAATTTTAAGACTCTCTGTGTCCCTTAGTTCTCTTAGAGGCACCATGATAAAATTAGAAATAGTTAACAAGCATTTTCTTTTTGCTCAAATCCTTTTGTTTTCTTTCTTTTTTTTCTTAAAGCAACAAATTATGGACTTCAATCTCAATGGAGTCGTAGAACGAAATGACGCCTATCTGCTAGCTCGTGCGAATATGGACATGGTGCGATTCGTTCGTTCCCTTCACGTGAACTTCCCTGATCACCAGAATAAATCAACAGATTGCGCACTTGAAGTAACAGCCAAGCTAAGCACAAGAGATGGAAAGATGGAAACAGATTCAAACACGAAAGTGTACTTCGAATTTGCCAGCAGGGAGAAGGTCTTGAGCTTGCAACTTATGGGCACCTCATTCGACTCCGGAGAGCTGATAACAACGTACGATAACCTGAACGAATTATTTGGAGGCATCGTGAAGGCGGAGAGTCGAGACGAAAGTTTTCATGTGATGGCTAAAAACTCCAAGATAGAAATTTCAAACATGGGTTTGTCAATGATTCAAGTTACCCAGGATGCTCTGCGCCAGGCAGTAGTGACTCCGCTGTTCAAGTTCTCGCGCGTTCCAATGTTCTCTACAACACTCCAAGTCCAGTTGTCACCAAATGCTGATATGGTGATAAGGAGTGGCCATTCATCTCAGTTGACGGTCAACGTTACAGAGTCCTATGCAACATGTCAAGATCCACCTGATACGAAGAACGTCATGTTTGTCTTTGAAAACGATTTTACCGAAGTCGAAGGCAACGAAGACTCTTTTGCAAAAACTATTATTACGGACTTAACGGCGAGATTCCCATGGGCGAAGATTGGTAACATGAGATTTGCACGCGGAAGCATACTGGTTTATTTTGACATCACAACCCAGACATCCCGGATGGACAAAACTCTCGTTGCATTATGGGATATGTTGAAGTCAGGGTATACTGTGCGTGTCAACAGCAATGAGTATCAAGCGCAAAAAGTCATGCGCGTAGACGGGGAGGATTATCACGGCAATGATACGCTGTCCATCGCCGGTGACGACCAATCCGCATTTCCAACAGCTGCGGTCATCGCTGTATGCGTGGTGGTTACTGTTGTTGTTATTGTTGCAGTGGCCTGCTTCTGCGTGAGGAAACGGATCAAGTCAAGAAAAGACAGATTTTCGTGGAAGAACTCGAATAAAATCAATATTATCGATTCGCGTTCAACCTCGCGCATGAGCAGTGAGGCAGCAGATACCGAGATGGTCCTGATTGGTGGATTCTCCAATGACAGCTTCGATTACTCTGATAGCGAAGCGTCTATATCGCCGAGATCGTCTTCCCGAAACTCACTCGCACAGATTGACAATTTTTCAAAACGAAAGTTAAGAAAAGTTCAGTCTGCCTCTTCACAGGTGTCTGTGGAGGCGTGGTCCGAAAGGGGTTCTCCTGCGCTTGTAAGACGTATTTCTACTCCCCAAGTCCCAGTCTCTTCTCTTGCATCAAGTGCGATGCTAAAAGCAACGGCACCTGCTGGAAAACTGCTGACCAACAAGCAGAAAAATGACAGCAAGCTTTTGACGGGGGTAAACTCCTCAACGGAAGGATCGCCGCTGGATTTGAGCCCACGAACGCCAAAGCGAGGCAAGTCGCCGCAGAAAAGATTGCCAGCTCAAAACAGCTTGTGCAATGTCAACAGTGATTCTTCGGACGAAGATTTCGCCAAAAGAGGGTCGTTATCTTCGACGACTGGTGAGCATTCTCCCAGCAAGAAATCACTGACACCACAAATCAGTGGCTCGAAGTTGCTCGACCGAAGCCCGGAGCATTTTGTCATTGAGAAAGCTGTATTGCACAAGAGACTGAGGCCACAAAAATCACGTAAGTTGTTTGAACGTTTGGAACTTACACACACTATCATGGAGGGGGAATGGATATTATCTGGTGGTTTAAAGGTGCTTTTCTTTCCTTCTGAAAGATTTCTTTTAAAAGTACCGGTGGAGTAAATTCTCTTATATCTTGGAAAATAGTGTTTTGGAGAAGTAGGTCTTAAAGTCAAATTCTTTTATTTCAGCTTATATTAGAAGGGGGAAGGCCTTTCCTTTTTCGTGTAACATTGTTAGAGACACTTAATTGGTTTTATGTAACTTCTGCTCCTTGGACAAACGTGTTTTTATTTGTAGCGAAAATAGATATTGAATTCTTTTTGTCAGTGACTGATGAACAATGTATAACCTATGTTAGCAATCCAAGCACAGGGATAGGTGCTTTGGCTTAGCCACTCCACAGGATTTTTCACGCCTTTTTGACAATTTTCTTATGGGTCGCGTTTTGATCCGACTGGTCAAAATTTAACGCGTCTTGTGCTGTTGGATCTCCCGCCGAGAAATGTTGCCACACCAATCACTTCTTCTACATCGAGCTGTGATTGGTTAGATTAAATGGTTTAGAATCGCTACAAAGTCTTAAGAAAAAAACTTAAACTTTACCGAATGGATTACTCTTTAGTGGGTGTACATTGTTCGCCATATTGGATTGTGCTGTTTACCAACTTGTAAGGAAGAACCTTCCATCATTATTTATTTGTCACAAATTTGTACTATTAATTTACAGCAGAAGCTGGGTCACGCGGTTCCAGTCTTTCAAGTTCAGGCCACAGTACACCCAGAGAGATTGTCACCTCGCTTCCCCCAGGATTCATTGGGAACAGCTACGAGCGAAACGATATCACAGTAGAGGGTACAGCAATTATTGATTAACAATATCTGTAGCTATGTTTTTCAACTTTTTTATGCCCGTTTCTTTAAAATAGCTTGCTCTTGGTTTTCAACTGGGAAACAATGGAAAATCCTTAGAAAGATATAAAAATATAAATCGAACTCTCTGTTGGTGAATGGTAACGATGTGTATCGCACCATCTTATTTCAGTCTTTGTTCCAAAAATAAATTGAACGTTTTTTTCTTTTTTTCAACAGAGGAATCCTATACAGTAAGGCTTCCTGTAAACGTTCTCAACACTGCAACTGGAGGAGAAGGAAGAAAGCCGTTCACAAAGATCGGTTTCGTCGAATTTTCTAGCGATGCTACTCTGAGTGAGATCCGAGCTAAACTCAAGAGAGAATTTTCAGCCGTTTTACACGGCAGGGTTTTCTTGTTCCAGGACTCCATGATGGCTGATGTTGAACCTTCCAGTGAGGAAACAACCAAAAGCATGTACAACTTGTCGGTGATCATTAGACTTGTCAACAACCAAGGTTAGAACTGTACGAAGTGCGAGTGAATGATACGGTTAAGGTCACAGCTAATTTCAGCTTACAATGGTGAAAAAAGAGATTGCCAAATACTGTGTAGTCGATGATGTCTTAAGGTCATTCCACAGTATTGCATTGCGCATCCCTATTGCGCATAATTTCACACGTGATTAGCGCGCGCGCATTAGAAAATGGCGGCTTTTTCTTTACAGCTGGACCTCGCCATAGAGGTAAATCGTCATTTTCTCGCAAACGAGTATGGTGACCTATCATTTTTTTCTGGTGTTTTGAATTGAGTAATAAATTTCTGTGTAAAATAAATATGGAGCAATTCTCAGTGTAGAACAAAAAACAATCGTCGGAAACGTGAATTTCGCAAGCAATCGTGACTACAATCATGGTGCTATTATATGGATTTATTGGGTATAAACAAGGTGCTGTTGCTCCTAAACGAACATGGGGACCCCTCATTTTTATTTCAAAATTTAAGTTCCTATAATATAAACAATCAATAGGCAAAGTTTCTCAAAAATCTCAGTGTAGGTTCTATTTCAGTGGAATGACCTTAATAGAGGGTTTGTTAAAAGAACACCTTTTGCCAGACAGACACTTACCTTGGCATGAAGAAATTATGAGTATTGCTGATCTCTCGCTGGATGGGATGCTAGTTCCTGTGCATGGAGCTTGGATGTGTCCAGTCGCTTGCTCTGAGTGGGTGGCAGTTAACATGTTGGTGGTTGCGGGAGGCGTGACAACGAGATTAATTTGGCGTAACAGTGACATCATTGACCTGGGTTATTTAAAATTAAATTTACACTAGGACCAAAGAGATCTCTTTTTCTTCTACAGAAGCAGCCCAGCTGTTCTGTCCGTGTGGCGCTGTGGCTCATTTCCAGTGCTCTGCTTGCTGCAAACGTGGTTACTGTGGCCGTGATTGCCAATCGAAGGACTGGCGCCACCATAAGAACACATGTGAATCTGAACAGGTTTCCAGTGTTTAACTAGCAACCGCGGGAATACCACGATAACTTTAACCTCTATAGTTTCACTTTAGCATTCTAAAAGCTATTCTTTAGAAACACCGACTATTTTTAATGTTTTTGAAAAGTTTCATTTTGTGTGAAAATTACCTACGTTTTCAAGTTGCATTCTTTCATCGGTTTTTAAAATTCATCAAAAAATAGTGTGTGAAAATGGCTTCCAAAGCCGTTATTATAGTTCGTGTTTTATAGTCGTGTGTGTGTTCGACGATTTAGAGAAGTTTACATTGAAATATCGAGCATTCATGCAGGTTCATAAGTGCAAGGTCTATACGAGATTCCATAGTTCGGATCAAGACCGACCATGGTGACTGGTTATCACATGGAGTCACACAATAAACATGCGTCTTTGCCCACTCTCCCCCCTCTCCCCCTTCTTGACTTAAGTGCACTACGCTATCCGAGTTTTGATACAAAGTGTGTGGAGACGTTTTAAATACCAAGAGTATTTATGTAGAATCTACTGTAGTGGCAAGAATTGTACGAAATATCAACAATAAAATACTCTCAGAGAACACAAGCGTAATGCGTTTAACTATAGGGTGGAAAGTTAATAATCTTGGTATCCAATTTATTCCGGTTTCTGTTGAATCATTTTAAAAGCCAGTTCTCAAACTTATTAGTAATTCGTCAACTTAAGACAAAGGAAATCACATCCGTGAAGGAGGTTTGGGTACCCGGTCTTAATTAGCATAGATTGGACGATTTTGTTTCTCCGTTTACTCCTTAGTGTTTGTTTCAATTGAGGAGATATATCAAACACTCGAGACAGTGTTTCATCGGTTATCTAAACACCTCGAATTTCTTCAATACTGCCCTGCGTGTCTTATTTTTAACTGTCTTCTCGGTGTTTGGATATCCCGATGAAGCAGTCTCTCGTGTTTGATATATTACTTCTATTGTCGAATTTCCCTGGAGCATGGGCATCCAAGATGACCCTTCACACAACCCAGAGAACATCAAATGTTTCACAACTGATCATAGTCTCCTTTTCGCTCTTCTGTTTGCCATTTGCAATATAAACTGCAAAAGACAAACTTCATAAAGATGGCTTGGAAGTGGCAAGTTGTACTCAACAAGTTTCTCCCTTTCAGCCCAGACAGAGAGTAAGCAAACACCTTCTCTCTGACCCTTTGATTCCAAAAAACGCTGGCCCCAGGATTACTTGCCCTTTCTTACACATTCGGAAATCAAATGGACAAGGCAGCGCCGCTGGAGCATGCGGTAAGGGCAGGCCGTAACGACGAAATATACGAGCAAGTAACAGAACACACGGGAAGCACAGAAGAACGCAGTGTGGAAGGAACCAATTGGGATTCCACAACGGGAAAACTGGCACACCTCATAGGTGCGCGGATAAGGGAAAGCACAACAGTATGCAGGACCGTGGAAATTACTGAAAATCTAAGGTGGAACTTTGCTAATTTTCTCTTTTTAAACCATGTCGGTATGTTAGACTTTGGTTCAGTAGTAAAAATGCTCGGATGGGGGTGGAGGGGGGGGGGGGGGGGAACGTCCGCCTCCAGAATGGGACCCTAGTCCGTTGGGGAAGCCATAGTCCCATTGGAACACTAAGCCGGAACTACTGGGCCTTCTGAGTTCTCAGATCCCCAGGATCCGAAAAGATCAATTCTTTCCCTTTCCCTCAACTTATTATTTAGTTTCTGTTCATATGACATGTCAGCACGTCAGGCAGGAAGAACACATTTCATCTGTTCTCTCTCTCTTCTGCAGAGGATCAAAGGGTTTGTTTGTGTAGGAAGAATCGACTGAGCGATGAGTTGACTGAGTTTGTGCCTGTGGTCACCTTGCACAGCAGATTCCTACAAGTATCTGAATCTCCGTGTAGGAGAGCAGGGCGTCTGTATACTATACAGTCAACAAATAAACACTTTTTTCCTCTGATAATTTTTAATGGTGTATCACTAGTACTAAACTAAGTGACACAGCACTACCAAAAATATATTTTCTTGGACTGGAAAATACAAATCAGAAACTCTTTGAGTGTTCCTATAAAGTTATTCCAATAATTGCACTTGACCCCTGACTGTACAGGCGCATCCATGAAGTTCAATTCACACAGTCTTTGCAGTTTGAGTTATTGACCAGGCATCAGGTCTACAAACATGAATAGTTTCCTCAAGCAAACTTGAATCATGTTGCACACTCCAAGCTACTTCTACTGCTAATGAACAATCACAGTTGACAATCACACTTGTGTTGTTAAGGGTCGTAATGTCTCCCATGCAAAAATAAGTGTTTGTTTGACTTTGTAGTAATTGATAAGTTCCCCAGAAAAATGCATTGAATCTTCTTCTCAACACTGATGTACACTATTTTGTACACTTCCTATATCCTTGACACTTGGTTTGTAACGAAACGATAGTCTGTCAACCAACTTGCAGAAATCTTTCTTGACTTTGATTTAAGCCAGCTGCTGCACTGTGTAGTGTCTCAATGAAGGATGGAAGATCTAGAAGTAAACAAAATAACATGGATGCACTTTACTTACAAGTGAAATGCATGAGCATCACATTACCTTCAATGACTTGACTCTTAAACTACTGTATACAAGGTCCCAAATTGCGCTTTCCTGGTCGCCAATGCGACTAAAAATTTTGCACTGGCGACCAGAATTTCGCAGCTGGTCGCCAGCGGGCGATTAACTATTTCAAGCCACGATAATTACACAAACTTAGATTTTCAGCCAAATCGATTAAAATAAAATTCAAGGACGCCCGCCAATTGGTCACTTACTTTTTACCTTTCCGCTGCTTTTGAAGTATAAAACCGATTTTCCCGTTATTATAACTCTACCACAAGGTTCCACAGCTACGATCAGTGCGAAGCTTCGCCGCCATGTTTTTCCAGCGGTTTCCCATAACATACGTATTGCGGGCGCAGAAGGCCACGTGCGTTCTTTCGCCATGAATATTTATTCAGGCGATGTGGTGTCCAAAGACTGATGT
Organism: Orbicella franksi; assembly: GCF_964199315.1. Classification (NCBI taxonomy): domain Eukaryota; kingdom Metazoa; phylum Cnidaria; class Anthozoa; order Scleractinia; family Merulinidae; genus Orbicella; species Orbicella franksi. The sequence goes on from NC_138146.1 coordinate 13,091,842, forward strand.
CCTGAACTCTTTCCGTAATTTAATACAAAGTGGAGACGGAACATCCGCGAAAAAATTAGTGGAAAATTGCGATATTCAACATGGCGATCCATCGATCGTCTTGACACAACGCGAAAGGAAAGATCGTTTTGCACATAGAGCAAAGAACCAAACGGCAGTTTTCAGTCGGG
>NC_138146.1:13097011-13107011 GCF_964199315.1 Orbicella franksi
AATTCTGGATTATAAAGAAAAATAATCAATGCTTACCTTTCCTCTTCTCACAAAAACATAGTCTCTACTCCTCAGCGGGTACTAAGAATGTCAAGGAGAAAGAAACAGAACAGAAATGTACAGTACATGAAAAGGTAAAACATTGTCACATGCGATAAGCCTTCAACAACTGAACCCCATGAATTATTCTGTGTACATAACACCTAAAACTTGGTTGCAAAATTGTAGGTTTGATTTACATGAGACAGTTGGTGCTGTAAATTTGTCATGAGAGCTTAAATTTTGACATTAAAGAGCTTAAATTGTGGGTAAGACTTCGACATGCTTTTCGTTTCACTGTTGTTTGGTACAATCGGAAGGAGTTATTAACTGATCAGTTTTGTCAACTGTTGAAATTGTTCCACATAATCCTGTTTGTTTTCCAAATAATTGATGCATTTTTCAGATTTTCTGCATTTCCCAATAAAAAATTCCCGCATAATTTGTCATTTTTTTCTGCACCCTGTCAGATGGCATGCCATGAGTTTCATCATTATCATAATATATTTTCCAACTAGAAGGAGACAGCCAAACCCCCAGAGGAGGCAGCTCGTTGAGCTGGCAGCCGGCTGATTTTGAGAAGGCTGCGCAAGTATAGTAGAACAAACCATATGTTCAATGTAGTTACCAAAAAAAGTAATTCATGTCTAAATGTGCTTTTCAATGCCCTACTTACAGGAAATTTTGTGACCCAGTGAAGAACTTCACTGCCACTCAGAGGATCTGAATCAACAACATCTAGTTTCAAAACAAACTGGTCCCAGGCTATGCGGTATTCATTATCAACCTGAATCAAAACAAAATAATGACATAAAACAAAACTTGTTCCTCACAGTGCACTTGTATTTTTCAATAGTGTCTGGCATTTGAAAATTGTTGAACAATCTGCCAGTATTACACTGTACATGTATTACTAATTTTTACTTTTTTCCATTGTAAATCTGTTTTAGTCAAATCTAAGAAAATATTATTTTATGATATCTACATATCTATACAGTGTACATGTATCTGAAACCTTGGCACACAAGGCCACATATTAATCTTAAGCAATGCCACAACCAAGAAGGTTTGAACCCTTCCATTTATACATGTAGCTCTTACTAGCACAACAAGAAACACAACATGTACATGAATATGTATGGGGACTGGATTTCCTGGGAAAAAGATTAAATTACAGTGTATCTGTATGGCTATTTTTACCCAGTACAATTATTTACAAATTTTGCTGGTCATTAAAGCACATTCAGGCATACCTGTGTTCTGTAAAAGGACATTGCATTGATGTCAAAGAAGGTGCCAAACACTACAAACAGAACATAAGAAAAAAATTTAAAACTTGATTTTTGTTATGGACTGTTTTAAGATCTTTAGTTATCTGTGTGCACAGAAGTGCACCAACTAAGAAAAATATAACTATAAAATTATAAAATTTTATACAAGTTATCACACACTTCTCAGACTGTAAGTCTGCAGGTATTTTTTGCCATATCACACTCAATCACTGAACAGCAAATTAATAATAGTAAACTAACTCATTTACTCATACCTTTGTATTCAAACAAGCCAGTGGTATCAACAGGCCTCCTCCACACCTCTAACTGCTTCTGATTTATAAACTTTTCCCATTTTTCTCCATTACTATTGTCTCTCTCACGTTTCCTCTTTTTAGTGTTTTCCAATCTGATGTCCTTTTTGCACCTAAGGAACAATCAAATATTTAACTGACATAATTCTTGCATGCTCAGTGGGCAAGTCCTATGGTCCATGAGAGCATAACCATAACACAACAAAAGACTTTCAGACACTTTCAGAAAAACTAACTTAGTCTTGTGCCAATAAACCAGACATACTGTAACTAATTGACGATCAGTGACATCAATGAGTAACTGATGGGTGATCAATGAGTAATCAACTGGTCAATCATTGATTATTGGAGATGATCACTGGGTAATCGATGACTAATCAATGACCAGAATTTTTGCGGCCTATTGATGACTAATCATTGACATCAGTAATCAATTATTACTCATCAATGTCAGTGATTAATCATCAAGGCTACTGACAACTCATTGATTAGCTACTGATTATCCATTTAACAAATTGATGTCAGTTTTTCATGTGTCTGTCCTGTTATTGATGATGAATTTTGTCATAACATTGTCAAAGTAGCTGTGGATCCACAAGGCGATAGCCAAGTGGATCCGCAGACTTCTTTGACAATGTTATGACGAAATTCATTGTCAATAACAGGACAGACATATAAACTGACGTCAATTTGTTTTTTCACGATAACAAATTGTCAAATTGTCTGTTCTCGCTCTTTGATGCATTGCCTAAATTATGAATTCATGTGTCTGTCCGCACATCGACAATGAAAATTAGCTAATGAGCGCACAAGAATTTCTGCAGTTATTGTAAAATGATTGATTGATTACACCCATATTATTATATATCTATTATGATTTTCCAGCATTTGTTCTTTACTATCACTGATTTTTCTGTTTAACAACTACATTGCTAAATGGAGGTTGGGTGCCTGAGACAACTTGGAGCTTCCACTCCTAGATAGAGACCACTCCCATGGCTGGCAAATCCTGGAAACCAAGCCATGAGCTGCCACGCAGAAAGGGGAGGCAAGCATCCGTCACACACTGAATGAACAGTGGAAAGAGGGAGGGGACGGAGGGAAAACGCTTGAAGAAGTGCTACCATGCAAAACAATGCTCACTGTAAACGTTATCGCTGCAAAGGCTGCCAACACATCTCAGTCCAAGAGCCCACGGAATCCTGCTGCATATACCAAGGCAACGCAAGCGCTCTTTGTTGTTAACTATGTTAAATTGCACTTAACTACATTTAACATCTGCATCACTAAATGGAGACATCCAGGAACTTCACTATTGGCAGTGGCAACAGCAAAAATGCTGTAGCACCATACTTAGCCTGAACTGAAACCACCAAAACGAAACCACCGAAACGGGCAAAACCACCTTAATGAGTAACATAATAAGTAAATACATGAAAAAGTTAAAAAAAAAAAAAGAGCCTAATCTCTGGCACGTTACTATGGCAGCCCGATCTCGTACCCAGATTCACATGTGTGACATCGTTACATCTCAAACCTGAAAGATGGATGAGCACAAGGGCGTCGACGACGACCTTGAAGACTGCGAGAAAAAGGTGAGTATTTTTCACATTTTGAATGGCATTCTAGCTAAAACAAGAAATGTAATTTCAAAGAAAGGTTTCCTGTTCGTATCGCGGATTCTTAGGCGGTGGCGAATTGACACTCCCCAAGTCCAGGATGTACGGAAACACAATCTCAAGAGTATCCGTGAAGAGCTGAGCGCCTAATAAGAAATTACTTTGAGAACTGCAGGAGTCACGAAGGCCTGACGTTAATATGATTAAAGCCTGTCAAGTCACCCTCGTTTTTCTTTAGAGATATACATTAAAAAAAGTCCTGGTTCGCACGAAGAATGCTGCAAAGTCATTCTCGAAAAGACCATTCGATTCGCCACCATCTAAGAATCCACAATACGACCAGAAAACCTTTCTTCAAAATTAGATTTCCTGTTTTAGTTAGAATACCATTTAGAATGTGTAAATACCACCTTTTTCTCAATGTCTTCCTGCTCGACACGCTTGCACTCATCCACCTTTCAGGTTTATGATGTCACGATGTCACACATGTGGCTTAAGAGCAGGATCTGGGTATGAGATTCGGCTGTCATAGTAACGTGCTAGAGATCAAGGATTTTTTTAACTTTTTTTTATTTATTTACTTTTTATTTAACTTGTTTCGGTCGTTTCGCTTGTTTTGGTAGTTTCGTTTTGGTGGTTTTGTTTCGCTCGTTTTGCTCATTTCATTTCATTGGTTTCATTTTGTTGTTTCGCGTTTTAGTACATGCCAGTTGGATGAACATGTTTGATCATTAAGTCAAAGCCTCATGTCGAGAGATTAACATGCACATTAACAGGAACGCCAACGCTAATTGTCCTTGACTACTTTACTCTAATTTATCTCATTGTTGGTGGTTAGTGGCGAGGCCAATCGACTACAATACCACTGGTCTGCACTCCTATAGACAATTGAATGACAGTATACATGTAAACGGTTCAAAACTTAACTTGCAGTGAAAAGAGTTTTGCGCATTTTCCATTTAAAAAATGAGGTCTGTTTAGCAGGTGCATGTACATCATTTACATATATACTATGGTCAAAGTCTTACCGATGTGTGTTATGATACACGTAGTATTTTTCACACATCATTTTGATATAATCCACAATGCAAGACAAACTGACGCTTGCATGGAGGCTACCGCTCTACTCAATTACTACTATTAAATACCACACGTTTAATTACAGTTTAGCAACGATTCCGTCAATAAAATAATTGAAGAACCCTAAGAGATGCATCGTAATACAGTCAGTAAGCTTGTCAAACATTGAAAGAAATGCGCTTGCATAACAGCTCATAACGTTAGCAGTCCTTTAAAAGCAAACGCACTTCTAGCTACATGTAGATGCGACAAATTGTGCTATTAAAAAAACTATTAAAGGAAAAAGAAACACGTCACAGTCTTGACTAACCTGTACAATTCATAATCCGTTATTCGCTCCTTTTCCCACAGAAATCCAGCCGCTTCTAAAAGACGAATGTTCGAGTCTGAAGTTAAGCTGGTCGAATTTTCGCAACTCTCATTGCTTCCTTTCGTCTGTGAATAAAAATCTTCGCCTAATCCTCTCCTTGTCTGTTTTAATTTCTGCCTCTTCATTAAGAATTGTTCTTTTCGTTCCCTGACTTGCTGGCAGATGACATTCACCGCGGTCGTCAAACTTTTCAGATTGAGCCGGGGAGGCATCGTGTTCTCACCATTCGGAAAAGAAAATGTGACTTCTTGTATTCGCTTTCGAAGTGGATGGTCAAGACCAACATTGGAACGCACTGCAGCGCAGAACTGAGATGATTTGTAGATTATATACGGCCCAGTCGCTGCCATGCTTCGTCCCTGATAATATGAGGCAAACTTAATTTCGCAAAATCACTCCTAACATCTTGGAAAACACAAGAGAAGTCCCTCTTCTCCCCTCTTGTCTGCATCTAAGCTGGCCACATGACCACCTATCTGTAGCCTCACAGTGGCGCTTCTCGGTTAAAGTTCAGTTGAATCTCCGCCAATGCGCACTCTGATCACGTGCAAAGAATTATTTCTCGCAGCGCGTTGGCTGGCGAAGCTGAAGAGAAATTCTACAATATCTTGTTCAAACTAAACAATCATTGTCTCAGTTAGAGAATAATTGCTAATCTAAGTTCAATGCAAGGATTAAAATGACTTCAAATTTATTTGTGATGTCACAAACGTCTTCAGTGTTTTCACGTGATCAGAATGCAAGGCCGCGCGCGAGAGTCGATCGAAGAATCAAACAGCAAGGACGTTTTCTATTGACAAGATGAGGAGAGTTTTTACTGCTAATGTAAAAAAATCTACTCCTTACCATTTTCACAGAGTAAAGAATGTTTCGCGCAATCGGATTTACCTTTATCTTCGACTATTCTGTGGAGGCTCTATGTGATATCAAACATGAACGAGGCATCTCCATTCTTGCTTTTCAGCCGCTGCAGTAGGCCTGCAGCCTCCCATGCACACTCTCTTTGGACTCGTCACGCATTTCTCGGGAACACTGCGTGAGCTATTGTAAATAAATTTTGGATCATGTATTATGTAGGATCTTATTGTAATTTATTATCTTAGATAGTGCAGGTCCACATCAGGACTTAACGTCTTGCCAATTGATCTGTAACCTGCTTTATCAAATAAATCATGTATGTATGTATGTATGTATGTACGTGCCCACACAACCTCATTCCCAGGGTCTCTCATCTTACCGCCCCCTCCTCGTTCGCTCCAGGGGGCGGCAAGATGAGAGACCCTGGGAACGAGGTTGGTACCCACACAGCGTCTGCATCACGGTAGGCTACCGTAGCCTGCAACTCGTTCTAGGATTTCATGGAACACGCGCCTGTAGTCAATTTCGCTACAAACACTGGCTATAATGCGCGCGTCTATAAGCTTGTAACGACACCTCTCGAACCTGCATGTGCATCATTTCTTTTTTTAAATTTTATCTCCCGCGTTCAGCCACTCTGCTATAAAGTTTGCTCTTGAATGGTACATTTTAAGTGAATACTGAACCCCTACGCTCAAAATGTTGATTTGGAATATAAGGCAGAAACATCTCCGAGATTATTAACAACATCTTCAAGAAAAAATTATCATTGATCCCCCGTAGCAGAAAAGATGGCGACTGGTACATTTCGAAAACCTGAACGTTCTTAACAACATACAGAAACGTTATAAAATCTTCAAACCTAGCATACACAATGTCCTTTGTTCGGGGCCGGACAAATATTGCAAAATATGGCTTTCCTTGTGCCAAATGGACTTTGTCAAACTCTCACAAGGTCTTGTAAGATGCACAACCACGATATTTTTACCTAAAATGGATTTCATCCAGCGCTCTGATCTTGTGACGAGGTAAAAAAGTGCAGATCTTAATTCGAAATGAAATATTTTGAAGCAGTAACTATCAATGAAGTTTTCATAAACCTTGCGCTGGTATTTACGATCATTCAAAAATCTTTCAGAAACCTCACACAATATTGACGATCATTCAGAAATCTTTCAGATAAGAGAAGGTGATTATGGTTACAAGCTATTTAAAGATATTATCTTGTCAGGTCACTGTAAATTAAATTGTACAAATCCCACAGAACACTCGGCAACATCGTCGTATTATTTAAAGCTTCCTTGAACAAGCTTTTCCAAAATCGTCACCTCAAAGAAGTCCATCCATATATTAATAATTGAAACACTAGAGAGAGATTTTGAGAAATGATTCTACTTTAATTTAGCATCCTTCAATAACCTAACCGTTGCTGCTGTGAAAAAGCTGCTAATAAATCAGTAAAAAAAAGGAACTAAAATCGCATTAATATGCAATGTTAAAGGCTTGGTTTGGCAAATTTTCAGAACGATTTCTATTTTCAAAACCCGTACCTAAGACCAAAACATGGAACTAGTTTTACTACCATCATAATGTACGCTACTGCAATAAACTAGAAAGCAATATACGTAGCAATTGCGGACCTATATTTTAATATCTCAACATGTATCAGCGATGATACAAAATGTTTAAAAAATGAGATGGATTCAACTTAATTTCTTATTTTGTGCATCTTTTTCGATTAATCTTCGATATATAAATCATACATAAATTTATAGACTTCCTTCATAGCGTAGAAATAACGTTTTTCCTCCTCTTTTTTTCTTCGTATGTGTGGATTTGTGCTTCAGTTTTCTTGCTGACCTGTATTTTATTTCTATTTAATGCTGATGTTAACTGGCCGTGCCTGACTCCGCTAGCCCCTATGGTTATTCAGCTCAGGCAGCTAGTACTCTAATTTTTACTTTTATTATTTTCTTTGTTGTAATTTTTTATTTTGAGCAAGAATGAGTACAAATAAAGATTGATTGATCGATTGACGAAACAGCAAGAGCCAGTTTTGTGAATCTTTCATTGAGCGGATACCGAGATAAAACCTGGGTTTGGTACCATCGAGTCCTGAAAATGAGAGTGATTGTTGCAGCTGCAAATATTGTTCTTTTTACCTTTGCCGACACTTCATACAATACAAACTAGAGTCAATGGCTGATTACTACATTCTTTTCGTCGCACGTAAGCCTGAACCATCTGCAGACGAATAACTGAGGCAACATGAGAAAATCTACGCCACAGTTTTTTCCTGACAGGACCTGCTATTTGTCCTAATGTCCCAGTGATTTAATAGGGTGGCCTTAAGGTTAACTGTGAAGAACGTGAACACTAAAAGAGGGAAAGTTGTAAAGCGGAAACTTAGTGGCAGAATAAGAGTTGATCTCATACTCATCAAGTCTTCGCAAAAATTGAGCTGAACTGATCGAGCAAATAACTACAGAAATTCAGTTTATGAATTCAAATGAATCGCTCAACTTCAGAAAACCGCGGTTTAATAACCGCTCCAGGCATTATTATCGCTGACATGACATTGTCAACAATCGCCATTTTACTTGGATTTCTTGGAAACGCAGGAGTTTGCTTTCTCCTCAGGAAGCGCTCAGATCTGCGTAAGGTCCCACACTATTTACTTGCCAGCCTTGCCGTTAATGGAGTTTTCTCGTGTGTGCTGAATTTGCGATCTCGTTTAGCCAAGATTGTGATGGTTCATCTCTTGGACAGCCCAGTGTCTGCTGAAGCCGCTTGTCATATTCTTGTACCAAGCAGTTTTGCTTGTAGTATTCTCAATGCTGTGACGTTATCATTGATGGCGATCGACCGACAAGACTGTGTCCTGAGACCATTTAACCGACGCATGTCAAAACGCAATATCACCAAAGTTATAGCAATCTCGTGGATAGGGACATCAGTTTTAACGTCTGCCATAATTGTATACACGTTTTTTCGCGAATCTGAAGAATGTGACATTATTTCCAAGATAGAAGGAAGCGATCCAATTTATGTTTACCTCAGTGTTCTCACGGTATCATTCAACGTGGTTTGCGTCTTAATTATTGTCATAACAGCACTTCGCATTGTAAAAAGACTGCGTTCCTCTCCCTTACCAGAAGCAAGAAGCCAACACAGGCGCCATGAAAACAAACTAACATGGCTGACTTACAAGATCTGTGGTGTTTTTCTTGTGTGTTGGCTGCCCCTGTTTGTCTGCTTTCCTCTAGCTCAATTTGGCAGAAATTCCGACGACATACTGGTTGGAGCTCTCATTATTACCTTAGCAGTGTCGAATTTTAACTACGTAGTGAATCCCTTTCTTTATTACAAAATGCTAAAACAGAGGCCAGTAAATATTCCAAAAGTAGCTGTGGTAGTGGCGAGAGATAGAGAAATGAACTCTTCAACAACATGTCAACAATGATGTTTTAAATTATAATACTCAGTTATAAGAAAATGTAATATAATCGAAATGTATGGATTGCATAAGAGAATATTTAGCTAGAGAAAGTGTAAATTTGATCAGTTTTCTAGTCATATTGTTTACGTTTTAGTCAAATGATATGCCTTTAAACTAGCTTGAGCGACTTGAAAGACACACCAAAACAGAGCTATGTATGTGCGCAGTTCAATAAAGTTATGTTATGTGGCAATCTCTGGAGAAACTTGCCTCTTTTCAGTTTATAATCAAGCCGAGCGAGAAGCGATGTATTTGCTTTGGGCGTAGTTTTAGTCAGCATTTATTCCATGCACGGTAAATTCTATACGGAAAGATTGAACCTTGATGTCCTTTTGATTCCTAGACTTTATAGAAAGTCATAATGATGAACCAAAGGACAAAGGAATACAATATAATTTGCAAATTGCCGCATGGAAGATATTACAAATTACAGTCAGGATTAGTCAAAATCTCATTCTTTGTTTGCATTTGCGCAAATTAAATATTATGGGACGCTGTTGCTGAGGACATTCGACATTCTAGTTTTTTGTTTAACACTAATGGTTCATAAGTTTTATTTCATGATTTCTTAATTAATTTGTTTTAGTGTTAAAATTTTAATGCCTTCCTCCTAGTCCCCTGAGAATTGTGAAATTTTTACTCACATTTTGAGAATATACAGAAAATAAGGAAAATTATTAAAACTGATATTGCAATTCACAAGCAATTATTTCCGTCTATTTAATCATGAGAGTTCGGTTCTTGAAAAAAATTGAACGAAAAATTTGCTAATTTTATTCGACTACCATCTTTGTCTCTAATATTCGACGCCAAATTTTAAATTCTTACATGAACTAAACATGCATGCAAGCATGCAAATTCAGTCTTTTTTTTTTCCAAAAAAAAAAGGTCTTGATCTACCCTGAGTAAACACCTCCCTTTTTCGTTCGATTTTTCCAGGAACAGAAAAG